>NC_090731.1:153523306-153535806 GCF_036898095.1 Palaemon carinicauda
ATTTAAAAAATGAGGATGAGAAATAAAATAGAACAGCGTGCCCAAGTGTACCCTCAAGCAAGAGAACTCTACCCTAAGAAAAAGGAAGACCATGCCGCTATGGTACTACCCAAGATTAAAGATCAATGGTTAGATTTAGGAGTGTCCTTCTCCTAACATTGCAGCAGTTAACCCCTTGAGCGAAGAAGAATTGTTTGGTAATTTCGGTGTTGTCAGGTTTATGAGGACAGAGGAGAATGTGGAAAAAATAGGCTAGACTATTCGGTGTATATGTAGGTAATGACAGAATGAGCCACAACCAGAGAGAGAGAGAGAGAGAGAGAGAGAGAGAGAGAGAGAGAGAGAGAGAGAGAGAGAGAGAGGGGGGGGGGAATCCAATGTAGTACTGTCTGGCCAGTCAAAGAACCCAAATAACTCTCTAGCGGTAGTATCTCAATGGGTGGCTGGTGCCCTGGCCAACCTATTAACTACGAAATAGAAAGTGTTAATAAATATGATAAAAAGGATAGCATCTTTAAAGGAAAACCAAAGGATCTAAACTAAATACCAAATTACACAGAAATAGAATAAAAACTATTTAGAAATTTAAACAATTTTATTCCAGCTGTTACCAAGTTGTGGAATGATCTTCCTAACCGGGTAGTTGAATCAGAAGAACTTCAAAAGTTCAAAGTTGGTGCAAATGTTTTTATGTTGACCAGGCTGACATGAGTCTTTTTATTGTTTATATATGACATATCTGTTTTTGACGTTGTTAATAGTTTATATAGGACATATCTGTTTTGACACTGTTACTGTTTTTAGAATGATATATTGTTAATTTATTCTCATCATTTATTTATTTCCTTATTTCCTTTCCTCACTGGGCTGTTTTTCCCTGTTGGAGCCCTTGGGCTTATGGCATCTTGCTTTTCCAACTAGGGTTGTAGCTTGGCTAATAATAATAATAATAATAATAACAATAATAATAATAATAATAATAATATACTGCTGAAATTGAAGAAAAAATCAACAACAACAACAACACGTGATTAACGTGTTATTTGGCAGATTAATTGTCTGTTATCTTATCTTCTCATATAATCGTACTTCTGAGAGTATCCTTTCGTCTTTATAAAAAAAGAAAAAAAAAATGAGAGTTCACTGAGAGTACGTATCATTTCTCTATTAAAAAAAGACTACATTCTCCTTTTCTGTCTTTGAAAATAACGTTTTATTTCTGGTATTCTCTCATCCTGGGTGTTGATATTATTACCTCCTCCAACGAAGTTGGAAAGGGGTTATGTTTTCGTCCCTGTTTGTATTTATAATCTATGTGTGTGTAAGTTAGTTTGTGAACAGCTTCCTTTGTTTGTGAACAGCTTCGTTAATCGTAATGAAACTTGCAGGGATTAACTGTAATGTAAAAGCTGCAAATTATAAAATTTTGGAAGGTCAAGGTCAAAGGTCAAGGTCACGGCCAAGCAGAAAGTCCAATTCAAGTAATTAGCCATAATTTCGGACATCGTTGTCCCAGAGACTTCAAACTTGGGTCATATTTGAGCGTATGAAAATCCATGCCAAATAATACATGTTAAGGCCAAAGGTCAAGGTCGAGAAATAAGCTACCGCGGCGGAGTCTAAGCTATACTGACTACACCTATGGTTATCATTGATACCCAAACTGACTCCATTTCCTCGCCATTGTTTCCTATCTCAAGGAAATTTCTTATTAACCTTTTTTTTTTTTTTTAGAAAATATAAGTATATATAAATCAAGCTATTCTATTTATTGTAATTCACATAAAGATTCCCAATTCTGTTAATTACAATATCAATTTGCCTATTACTTACATTCATGAGTGGGGATACCTTAACACGGTGAAAGGGTTTGCTCATCGCCATGATCAACAAAGCTGTACTAGTTAGGGCCATCCATACTAGGATGGTTTGCTGTGAGCGATCAGATGACATTCTCCCACCATCACCAATCCGCACTGGCTACCGTGGTGATGAAAATTGGCCAAACCCGAGAGATGAATTGATTTGTTTGAGGCCTTTGTCCTGTAGTGGACTCGAAACGGCTGCATCCGTTGTTATGTATATTCTCATGATATATATATATATATATATATGTGTGTGTGTGTATATATATATATATATATATATATGTGTGTATATATATATATATATATATATGTGTGTGTATATATATATATATATATATATATATATATATATATATATATATATATATATATATATATGTGTGTGTGTGTGTGTATGTATATCTAAAACGACAGAAATTAAACTCGGGTAATGAAATGGCTGACGTAAAGCAGCTGCAAATTACAGGTTGAATACCCATTGGTGGACATCAAAGAGAACGCCCCCCCCCCCTCCCCTCCTTCTGAGGATTGCAGGAATGTCCTAACGGGAGACATCGAAGTCATTCCTAAATTGCCGATTCGTATCCTACCGTCATTCCTTAAACTACGAAGAGCCAGGCATACGTTAGCTTCCTTTACTTTCAATATTCTAAAACTGGTGTATGCGACCCGTCAAAAATGAAGGGTAAATATTTAGAGAGATATGTATACACACAGATTCAACCCTTCCCACCCCTCCCTCTTTTTATTATTATTATTATTATTATTATTATTATTATTATTATTATTACTTGCTAATCTACAACCCTAGTTGGAAAAGCAGGATGCTATAAGCCCAGGGATTCCAACAGGGAAAATAGCCCAGTGAGGAAAGGAAACAAGGGAAAATAAAATATTTCAAGAAGAGTAACAACATTAAAATAAATATCTCCTATATAAACTATAAAAACCTTAACAAAACAAGAGGAAGAGAAATAAGATAGAAAAGTGTGCCAGAGTGTACCCTCAAGCAAGAAAACTCTAACCCAAGACAGTGGAAAACCATGGTACAGAGGCTATGGCACTACCCAAGACTAGAGAACAATGGTTTGATTTTGGAGTATCCTTCTCCTAGAAGAGCTGCTTACCATAGCTAAATAGTCTCTTCTACCCTTACTAAGAGGAAAGTAGCTACTGAACAATTAGAGTACAGTAATTAACCACTTGAGTGAAGAAGAATTGTTTGGTAATCAGTGTTGTCAGGTGTATGACGACAGAGGAGAATCTGTAAAGGATATGCCCGACTATTCGGTGTATGTGTAGGCAAAGTGAAAGTGAACCCTAACCAGAGAGAAGGATCCAATGTGGTACTGTCTGGCCAGTCAAAAGACCCCATAACTCTCTAGTGGTATTATCTCAACGGGTGGCTGGTGCCATGCCAACCTACTACATATACTGTATATATATATATATATATATATATATATATATATATATATATATATATATATATATATATATATATATATATATATATATATATATACACTGTATATATGAGCAAAAAAATACATCAACAGTATATACTGCATAATATATTGTATCAGCACAAAGAAATGTAAATTCTTAAAAGCTTAGTTTGGATGGAATAAACTGAAGCTATATAAGATTTGAATAGATGAATGAAAGAAAGGAAAAAAAATTCGAGGGTCTGAATAAAATTCAAATAAACGCTAACCAGTTGGGTAATTAAAAGTAAAAGAAGAATAAGCAAAATCAGAGAAGAAGAAGAATAAGCAGAAGAAATCTATGATCCCTATAGAACCAGACTGAATTTCTTCAAGTTGGATATAAAGATCAGGAATGATTTGCAAATTGCCAATGACGTTGTGGATACGAGAGACGAAAATAATGATGCTTGAGACGACTGCGTGAACAAGCCTTCAGTGAATTATTTGGAAAATCGTGATTTAATTATCGATGATGTCAACGATTTTATTCTGATGTCAGATGAAAAATAATGACGAGTAGATGTTTGCTAAATATGAAAATGTCTGTTACACTATAAAAAAAAAAAAAACAGTGAATATAAGTATTAAGTTTGAAAAGCCTTGTCAATGAACAAAAGAATGATAAGCCACTTTTCCGTGAATTATACTTTAATGCCAGAATTGGGCGCTAAACAAGGAAAAATTGTCTCGCAAATTGTATGTTGGCCAAGACACCAGCCATCAGTTGAGATATTACCTTTGACTGGCTAGATAGTATTCTGTTGGATACCGCTTAGGTTACGGCTCATTTTTCCTTTTCCTTAGCCTACAAATACACCGAAGAGTCTGGCGTATTCTTTATAGATTCTCCACTGTCCTCATACACCTAACAACACTGAGATTACCAAAACAATTCTTCTTCACCCAAGAGGTTAACTACTGCATTGAAATTGTTCAGTGGTCACTTTCCTCTTGGTAAGGGTAGAGAGACTCTTTAGCTATGGTAAGCAGCTCTTCTAGGAGGACACTCCAAAATCAAACTGGGTAGTGCCATAGCCTCCGTACTACGGTCTTCCACTGTCTTGGACCAGGGTTCTCTTGCCTGAGTGTACACTTTGTCACAATATTCTACAGTATCAGTTTCTTTCTTTCCTTTCCTCGCTGGGCTATTTTCCTTGTTGGAGTCCTTGGGCTTATATCATTCTGCTGTTCCAAATAGGGTTGTAGCTTAGCTAATAATAATAATAATAATAATAATAATAATAATAATAATAATAATAATAGCTTGATTGGTCATCGTAGTTTTCGTTATGTTAAAGCTGAACTGTTTGAATCTATACCGGTCATAAAATTAGAACAACTGATATAATTGGGCAAAATTACGCGGTAAAACTGATGTAAAAATATTCGTTAAAATAATATGGTAGATACATTAATTTTGCTATACCATTCAACACTTGTTTATTACTTTGCCAATAACATATCGCCCATTACATTCCGTATCAATCGCTGCAAAGTAAAATATCATGTAGGAATTTTTACGGAAATTTCTATATTATTTATAAAAAATGTCAATAATTCTCTAATTCATATGTGGTCCGGACCAAAGATATTTTAACTTACACTAATTTTTAATCAATAGGAATTAACAATCAAGAAGCGTTGAACTTATACTGAAACATATAGAAATTACTCGTTATATAGCATATCATATTATCATGTGATATATTTCGAAAACAAAATTTCCGACATAGCTTTATTATTATTATTATTATTATTATTATTATTATTATTATTATTATTATTATTATTATTATCTAAGCTACAACCCCAGTTAGAAAAGCAGGATGCTATAAGCCCAAGGGCTCCAACAGGGAAAATAGCCCTGCGAGGAAAGGAAATAAAGAAATAAATTACAAGAGAAGTAATGAACAATATAAAATATTTCAAGAACAGTAACAACATTAAAATAAATCTTTCATATATAGACTACAATAACTAATAAAAGAGGAAGAGAAATAAGATAGAATAGTATGCCCGAGCGTAACCTCAAGCCAAAGAGCTCTAACTCAAGACAGTGGAAGACCATAGTACAGAGGCTATGGCACTACCCAAGACTAGATAACAATGGTTTTGATTTTGGGTAGGATAATGGACGAAAACAAACTGTCAGTCTTAACAAAATAATGTTCAAATCAACCAATAAAGATAATGAGGGAGAATATAATGAAATTCATAATTAGAGAAAGTGTTGGAGTATTCACTAATAAAGCTAATTCCTACATTTTCCCAATCTAAATTTCTAGTAAACTTCTTCTAGGCCATATATATATATATATATATATATATATATATATATATATATATATATATATATATATATATATATATATATATATATACTGTATATATATATATATATATAGAGAGAGAGAGAGAGAGAGAGAGAGAGAGAGAGAGAGAGAGAGAGAGAGAGAGAGAGAGAGAGAGAGAGAGCATAAAGTTATTTAATCGAAGCACCAATCAGCTTCAAGTAACCGTTTTTTTTAAGATCGCCCAAGAAGCCATAAGTCTCGTCCTTGAGGTTAGTCGCCATCAACGACATTCTTTTCAATTTCCACTTGTTACTCTCAAGCTCTCACCAGTTGATATACGACGTTTTGTGGTTCCCTGGACAAGAAGCAATCAGATAAGATTACTCTTTTCTTTTAACGAACGATCAAACTGAAGATTTAAAAAAAAAAAAAAAAACATCGTGCTGCGTAACTAAGTGGAACATTCTTGTGGATTATCATTGGCACTTCAACTCGACGCAATGAGATTACTTTTCATACAACATTCAGGCAACTGCTTGCATAAGAAGAGGGTATCTTATCAAAATGTTATCTTTGATTTTTTCTAAGAATCTTTACAGTTTATTTCACTTAAAAAAGTTCTAATTTTAAAGTGTTATTTAGCATATTATTATTATTATTATTATTATTATTATTATTAGAAGCTAAGCTACAACCCTAGTTGAAAAAGCAAGATGTTATAAGCCCAAGGGTTCCAACAGGGAAAAATAGCCCAGTACCACGGAAAGGAAACAAGGAAATGAATGCATTAAAAACGAAGTAATACAATTAAGAAATATTTTAGGAAGAGTAACATTAAATAATAGCTACCATATATAAACTATAAAAACTTGAAAAAAAAAAACAAGAAGATGAAAAAGTTTGATCAGCGTGCCCAAGTTTACCCTCAAGCAAGAGAACTCTAATCCAAGACAATGGAAACCGTGTTACAGAGACTATGACACTACCCAAGACTAAAGGACAATGGTTTGATTTTGGAGTGTCCCTCTCCTAAAAGAGCTGCTTACCACAGCTAAAGAGTCTCTTCTACCCTTATCAAGAGGAAAGTAGCCACTGAACAATTACAGTGCAGTAGTCTCAGTGTTGTCACGTGTATGAGGACAGAGGAGAATTTGCAAAGAAATAGGCCAGACTATTCGGTGTATATGTAGGCAAAGGGAAAGTGAACAGTAACTAGAGAGAAGGATCCAATGTAGTACTGTCCGATCAGTCAAAGGACCCCATACCTCTGAAGCGGTAGTATCTCAACGGGTGGCTGGTGCCCTGGCTAACATATGTCATTGTTTTAACGTCTCTTCTTAAAGCTGAATGATATATTAAAGAACAGCATTTATGTTACAAATGAATTCATAACCAAAAACTCCTGAAGCCTCAGCACTTCAGGTAATGAAAGAGACTATAGAAAATGTAAGGGGCCGTGACAAAGATTGAGAGCTACTACAGTTTCTTTGAAGTAACTGTTATGAGTAGGGAGAAGATAGTACAAAGTTGAAATGGCAATCTAATGTCATTAGGTATATAATTTGTTATGGAAACAAAAAATGGAACAAAGAAAGGTTTAATCTCGACGAGAGAGGGCGACTTTACGTATAAAGAAGATTAAAGCAATAAAGGAATTAGAGATTAATATATATATATATATATATATATATATATATATATATATATATATATATATATATATATATATATATATATATATATATATATACAGTATATATATATATATATATATATATATATATATATATATATATATATATATAATGTACTGTATATATAATACATATCTATACATTATATATATATACTTATATATATACATACATACATACATATATATATATATATATATATATATATATATATATATATATTATATATATATATATATATATATATATATATATATATATATGGGATGTATCTTGAAACGAGAACTGATCATCAGGCATTATTTCACTTCTAATGCTAGTCTAATAACTTCCTGACCATGGGGTCCATACCAAATCACTCATATGATTGTTTTAAAGGTTTAAATGTCACTCATAAATGACATAGGCCGGGAACAGAACAATGCCCTTTGATATAGTTGGATTAGATTTAAGTATATGGGTTTAATGATTAGACGCTGGGGCCAGGAGGCCCTTCTGCGCCTAGGTGCCACAGTTGGAATGCACTGCAGTCGCACTACGAAATCAAAATTAAAGAGGTTGGACAGCAAAGATGGAAAGAATGACATCAAGAGTAGAAGGCTTAAAACAAATGTCTACAGTGAACTGCGTGAGGTAGACTGACGGCACTAACCCTCATACGGACCAGTGTCTTAGCGACCGACTGTACATACATATGATCAGCTCCCAAGTCCCTATTAAAGATGGTTCCATATTGAAATACATTAGCCACAGCTACTGTATATGTTTTTATTTAAACTATCGAGACATGGATGAACTTGCCATCCCGACAGCATCTATAAAACCAGGCAAATGATATTCTCAGATGTAGGCCTACCATCGCCACATATTGCGACACTTGCATGTATTCTATTGCCTCTTTGATAGGCCTATAAAAGCCCTTCTATTCTTACATATATCGCACAAACATCTTTCTCATTTGAATAAATCTCCATATTCAAAATTCATGATGGAGTAAGCTCAAAAATATCCTCGTGCATTCCATACTGTAAATGTCATTCTTCTCTTTCTAACCATTTGCAATTATCTTATTCCTGTCCTTAATCTCCCCATTCTGTAGTCCGTCTTTTCTTTTAACTTTACCACTATTCTTTACTTAACTTACCACTATCAATTCATGTCATCACCATCTTCTTTTTTAATATAACATTTTACTTTAACCTCTCGTGATTTTTAAGTCCATAGCCTTACAAATACATTCAAACTCATATACTAAACACCTCAAATACTCTTCACCATTACTGTCTCACACTGGAGTGTGTAGGACTATGCTATTACATTTTGGTGTAGGCTATCCTCCGAAATTATCAGCCACTACATTCTATTCACTCAATTGCAAAATTGTCACTCTCAAGTGAATATATTCAAACAGAAACTCTACTTTCCTTATAAAACTTGTGGTGGCCGATGTGATAACGTCTCTGACTGGTGAACGCCAGACTGGGGTTCGAGTCCCGCTCAAATTCATTAGTTCTATTGGTCGCTGCAACCTCAAAATCCTATGAGCTAAAGGGGGGAGGGGTGTTATGGGAGCCTACAGGTCTATTTAAGTCATTTCCTGATTCTCCTTGGTTCTAGCTTGGGTGGAGAGGGGGCTTGGGCGCTGATCATATGTATAATCGGTCTCTATGGCATTGTCCTGTTTGATAGGGCAATGTCACTGACCCTTGCCTCTGCCATTCATGAGTGGCCTTTAAACCTTTAAACTGATTGATTTTTATGCGCTGTATAGGCTCAACGCTTTGCATTAGTTATAATTCTATAATGTAGGCCTACTTTCTTTGGGTCTATATCTTGATCATAACTCATCTTTCTTCGTCAAACTTTCTGCTGTCTTATTTTTTATAATCAAAATCCTATTGGAAACGCCGCTGCCTACCAATCGGTTGGACGGGAGTTTGAGACCCGCTCAAGCTCGATAATTTACTATCCTTGTATGCTAGGAATAGGGGGTGGGAGTCAATAGGTCTACCTGCTGTTGCTGAGTCCTCAGTAGTCATTGTCTGGTCTTAGCTTGATGGAGAGCGGGGGTCCCTTGGGCGCTGGTCATATGTATATATAGCTAGTCTCTAAACAGTCTAAAGCATTGTAAATTGCCCCTGTCATTCATGAGCGACTTTTAAACACGCCTTCGAAGATCATTTAACAAAATAACCACCTAGGGGCTAGACGCACCGTCAAAAAGACCCTGTCCGGAGAGAAGCTCCGGGCAATCTAAAGAAGGAGAAGAATTTAACAAACGAATGACACTAAATCTCATATAGTCACCTATGTTACCTTTCCCTTTATGTAAATACATTTAGATATATTTATCATCTTAATTTCTTTATCTTGTATTGTAAAATTCATTTTGGCCCCAATGCCCTTCCTCGACACAACAATTGCCCATCCTGGTACGAAGAACCACAGCTACATTTCAGGCAAAAAAACAAAAGGAAATGTTATCTTTCATCAGTCGTCCTGGGACAACTAACGTCTCTGCCACACCCGACAAACCCACTTTTCTTCCTTCCCTTTCCCACTTCTATACACATTGCCCTATTATTTGTCTCACTGTGAGTCACAACATTTTTTCTCTCTCCTTAATCAAATTAGCACATAGTCAATGTTCCTTCTACTTCTATAATGTATATTCATGTTTTAACGTTCATAATTTTTCAATCTTTTATATGAATAAAGGATGTGGGTTTGAAAATCCTTTATATATTACATGATTTATATATATATATATATATATATATATATATATATATATATATATATATATATATATATATATATATATATAACCCTGGGGCTCTGATCTCGGGATCTGAGCCCCAGGCGGAACCACTCATAAACAATAGCTTCTGACCAGCCGGGAATCGAACCCTAGTCCAGGAAACTTGTAATAACACATACATATCCAGACGTTAATGTATTTAAATATGAAAAACACGCGTGAATGTGCAAAATTTATCATTCACACACACACACATATATATATATATATATATATATATATATATATATATATATATATATATATATATAGAGAGAGAGAGAGAGAGAGAGAGAGAGAGAGAGAGAGAGAGAGAGAGAGAGAGAGAGAGAGAGAGAGAGAATAGTAAGGGGAATACACTTAACCACAACCGTTGTGAACATCAAGGGATGGTAGCTTGCTGGCACGATGCGTGTAATCCAAAGATTACACTTACAAGGGACGGAGCTGTGAGTGGATGGGATATATCAGATGACGTCCCGTTTTCATTATATCAGTTCTTCATTTCGAGGTTTACACTTTCAACGGAGCGTAATACTGTCCGGGATTTTCTCATCGTATATTTTGTCTTTCCGGTTTTCAGTCTCTCTCAAGGTCTGAATATACCGTGGTCTCTTCTAGAACATAAAATTTCGAATCTACTGTGATAATAGGGATATGCTGTAACACCTTCAAAGGCACATTAATTCTATATGATCATAGAACAATAATATATACCACATTATTGTTATTTTAATTAAATTTTCCATTCCATCTCACATCTCTGTTTCTCCTATAGAACGTAAAACTTAAAATCTATTGTACTGTACTCTGTTGATAGGGACGTGTTGTAACACCATCATTATCCCATATATAATAAGGAGGCAGACCAATTCTACATGAACAGACACAATGATATATTATACCACGACATTATTGTAAACAGCTCTTCTAGGAGAAGGACACTCCAAAATCAAACCATTGTTCTCTAGTCTTGGGTAGTGCCGTAGCCTTGTACCATGGTCTTCCAACTGTCTTGGGTTAGAGTTCTCTTGCTTGAGGGTACACTTGGTCACCCTATTATATCTAATTTCTCTTCCTCTTGTTTTGTTAAATTATTTAAAGTTTATATATGAAATATTTATTTTAATATTACTGTTCTTAAAATATTTAATTTTTCCTTGTTTCCTTTCCTCACTGGGCTATTTTCCCTGTTGGGGCCCCTGGGCTTATAGCATCCTGCTTTTCCAACTAGGGTTGTAGCTTAGCAATTAATAATAATAATAATAATAATAATAATAATAATAACTCAATTTCCATTTTTTCTCGAATATCAGTCTCTCCTAGAACATAAAACTTCGAATCTACAGTGCTGATATGGACGTGACGATGGAATCAAACAAATCAGTTGAGTAGGTGTACCACGACATTAGTGTTGCTTTAACTCAATTTCCTCCTCTTCTGCTCCCCGATCATGTTCCTCTTGGCTTGACCTACAATCTAAGCGTCGTTTTCAAGTGCTCTCTCTCTCTCTCTCTCTCTCTCTCTCTCTCTCTCTCTCTCTCTCTCTCTCTCTCTCTCTCTCTCTTTCTACTGCAGATGGCGAGAGATGGGAAGGGAGGATTTACTTTTGTGATTTCATGCGGGATTACTGCATTTCAAACTAGGGTTTTAGCTAATAATAATAATAATAATAATAATAATAATAATAATAATAATAATAATAATAATTGGACAACGCTGTGATGTTCTTGTCGTTTCCAAATATCAGTAAGCGATCATTGATGCTAATTGTAAGAAGTTTGCCACAGACTATATAATTATGGCCGCATGCAACGAGTTGTTAGATATTCTGATTTCAATGGTTATTTTCATGTGGAAATATCTATTCGTTTGATATATTATCTATTTCCTCTTTAAAGGCCAATTATGAATAGCAAAGTCAAAGGATAGTTATATTGCCTTATCAAGCAGAGCAATGCCCTAAAGATTGACTATACATACATATGATCTGCGCCTAAGCCCTCTCTCCACCCAAGCTAGGACCAAGGAGAGCCAGGCAATGATTGCTGATAACTCGGCACATAGATCTGTAAGCTCCCCAAAACCCATCATCCTTACCTCACAAGGATGGTGAGGTCGCAGCGACCAAAGGAACTTACGAGTTTGAACGGGACTCGAACCTCCGTCTGGGAATCACCAGGCAGAGAAGAGACGTTACCAGTAAATCTTTTCGAATTGTTTCATTTAAATTACTAATAATAATAATAATAATAATAATAATAATAATAATAATAATAATAATAATAATAATAATAATAATAATTCGAGATACATAAAACCTTTGAGTTTCTCCTAACTGTTCTCGTGTAAAT
>NC_090731.1:153538306-153598243 GCF_036898095.1 Palaemon carinicauda
AATCCGATTGTCCATTCTGTAACTTTTGGGTAGCGGAATCTGACAGGAAAGCATTAAGAATAGTAATAATATCAAGCAAACTTCCTGTCATACTCTGTCTTATCAAGGTTGTTAATACCTTAATTCTCAACCCAGCTCTGTTCTTTACAAGTAAGAGTAAAACTCATACATCAACTGCACGACGCACGAAACGCTTTATAGAGACAGACACCTTGAATTGTGTTCATCCTTGCAGAAAATGGTTTCATAATCGTAATTTCTCTGCACATTATGAACGTACGTATCCAGATCAGTCAGGCGATTATTTTACAAATATTCTAATATCAGCGTAATATGGTTGGTGTTTGATAAAAGAACAAAAAATTACTTCAGCGCTGATTTGTCTAATGCTCCAAGATGCTCGAAGATGTTTTACTGTAAATTATGTCGAATCAGCAAAACAAAACTTTTTGTAACTTGAGTCAAGCTTAGAACAGACCAGTCTTTGTAATGGTACTATATAGCTTGGTATTTACGTTAAAAAATAATAAATTTTTCACAAAAAATATCATTATATGATGACAAACAATTCTACGCAGCAACATAAAATACTTAACCCTTATTTGATAATTAAATAAAGCTATGAAAGGACATAGTAAAAAGACCTTTAATAAATTGAAATTAATAAAAAAAATAGTTTTCAATACTATATGAATATTGTTCACTATTCGTTAATGTTTGGAAATATGAAACCCCTTTTATAAAGATACGATTTTTATTTTATCCCAGCTATCTTTAATGCTCACTCCAAAATCAAACCATTGTTCTCTAGTCTTGGATAGTGCCATAGCCTCTGTACCATGGTCTTCCACTGTCTTGGGTTAGAGTTCTCTTGCTTGAGGGTACACTCGTGCATACTATTCTATCTTATTTCTCTTCCTTTTGTTTTGTTAAAGCTTTTATAGTTTATATAGGAGATATCTATTTTAATGTTACTGTTTTTAATATTCTACTTTTTCCTGTTTCCTTTCCTCACTGGGGTATTTTCCCCGTTGGAGTCCCTGGGCTTATGGCATCCTGCATTTCCAACTAGGGTTGTAACTTATCAAGTAATAATAATAATAATAATAATAATAATAATAATAATAATAATAATAATAATAATAATAATAATAATAATAATAATAAAAGGGAGGATCTAAAAGCTCCTAAACAAGTCCAACAAATGGACTTTTCCACTGCAAGTCCTGAGACTATCAACCGACGTTCAGAAGTCATAAAAATAGAAAAATTGGATTTACGAGTTTAGGCCATATGACCAAAACACTTCTAGGCCTAGGAGGCGATTTGATGCCAGGTGAAACAGGGGAAAATTCCCACAAATGCAATACGAAGAAGAAGCTAGAGGTTGGGTGAACTAATGGAACATGAAAGACTAAAGTATAAGAAGATAATCTTTGGAGGCGCCGTTGCAAGGGCCATGCCTCACACTGAACCTGTACCTGATGGAAGATCGTTTCTTTGGTTAGTATATTTTCATCCGTTCGAAAATTGACTCTGATAATTCATAAACCCATAGTATTTCAATAATCGACAGTTACTCAATAATTGTCTCAGATTATATTTAATTAATATAAAAAAGAAATATGGAGAATGGTAAGTCATGAGAGGGTGGGTATAACTTGTGTGTGTGTATATATATATATATATATATATATATATATATATATATATATATATATATATATATATATATATATATATATATATATATATATATATATATATATATATATATCATTACTATTTACACATCCATCCATACACGCACCATCTCTCTCTCTCTCTCTCTCTCTCTCTCTCTCTCTCTCTCTCTCTCTCTCTCTCTCTCTCTCTCTCTCTCTCTCTCTATATATATATATATATATATATATATATATATATATATATATATATATATATATATATATATATAATTCACCAATCATGGAATAACTTATACACATTTAATACCAATTTACAAAATTTACAAAATTATAATTTTGTAAATTGGTATTAAATGTGTAAAAGTTATTCCATGATTGGTGAATATATATATATATATATATATATATATATATATATATATATATATATATATATATATATATATATATACATATATAAATATATATATATACATACATATATATACATATATATAATTCACCAATCATGGAATAACTTATACACATTTAATACCAATTTGCAAAATTATACACGGAAATTCACTCACGCATGGCCGAAATAACAATTGGTAAAAAATAAAGTTGATAAAATAAAAGTAAATGGCTTTCCTAAAACTACGATTATTATCCATTCTCTCAGACCTAAAGGGAAGACCTCGCCCCAATCTTGAGATTTCTCTGACATAAAAGACAAGGAAAATTATGTTTTAGATTTCTTACTAAATTTTCTAAACATAATGGTGAGCGGAACTGAAGCCTGTAATGATATTCCTTAATGATATATTTTACCTTTGAAGAGTTATCAATAATCAGGTATTTCATAAGAATCCTAACTTTGTTAAGTTTTTAAAGTATGGAAACAATTCAAACTTTAAATAAATTCCAAATCCTTTCCCTTTTTCTGAGAGAGAGAGAGAGAGAGAGAGAGAGAGAGAGAGAGAGAGAGAGAGAGAGAGAGAGAGAGAGAGAGAGAGAGAGAGAGAGAGAGAGAATGTTAGATGAAGCTGTAGTTGAACATGTAAAGAAGCATTAGTAAAAGTTAATGAATGCAGCTTAAAAAAAAAAAAAAAACTTATTAGGTGGTCTACAGAACCGGGGCAAGAAACTGGATCTCAGAACTAGACATTATAAAAAAAAAGAGAAGTATTTAGGATGTTTAGGGATTTAAAAAATAAAAATAAAAATACAATACTGTATCCCCATAAACAGTGCTGCAATATAGTGATTTGATATGAAGTTAAAAATCCTAAATATGGGCATCACAAAACAAAATAATTCTACTGGCACTCAAGCTCTCCCTGAATTATCAGTTTCACTTTTTTTTTCCACTCACCATCATACATACTATACATGAAATGATAGAGCAAAGATTACAATGAGAATTCCTCTGATACATACATACATACATATACCAAGGCACTTCCCCCATGTCTGGGGAGTAGTCGACATCAAACAATGAAAAAAAGGGGACCTTTCCTCTCTATGTTCCTCCCATCCTGACAAGGGATTCAACCGAGTTCGGCTGGTACTGCTAGAGTACCACAGCCCACCCTCCCCCATTAACCACCACAGAAGAAGCTTTATAACGTTGAATCCCCTACCGTTGCTACCTCTGCTGTCATCCAAGGCAACCGGAGGAAGCAGCAAGCCCTACGGGAACTGCATCATAATCACTCGCCATTCATTACTATTTCTAGCATTCTCTCATATCTATCCTCCTATCACCCTGAGCTTTCTTCACTCCATCCATCCACCCAAACCTTGGCCTTCCTCTTGTACTTCTCCCATCAACTCTTGCATTCACCACCTTCTTTAGCTGATAGCCATTTTCCATTCTCTCAACATGGCCAAACCACCTCACACATTCATATCCACTCTAGATGCTAAATCATTTCTTACACCCATTCTCACCCTCACTACTTCATTCTTAACCCCATTTACTCGAGAGGCACCAGCCATACTCCTTAAGACACTTCATCTCAAACACATTCAATTTCTGTCACTCCGTCACTTTCATTCCCCACAACTCCGATCCATACATCGCAGTTGGTACAATCACTTTCTCATACAGAACTCTCTTTACATTCATCAACCCTCTATTCTTTACCACTTCCTTTACTGCTCCCAATAGCATCCTTCATTCACTCTCTGACGTACATCTGCTTCCACTCCGCCATTTGCTACAACAGACCCCAAGTACATAAAACTGATCCACCTCCTCAAGTAACTCTCCATTCAACATGACATTCAACCTAGCACCACCTTACCTTCTCGTTCATCACATAACCTTACTCTTACCCACATTAACTCTCAACTTCCTTCTCTCACATACCCTTCCAATTTCTGTCACTAATCGGCCAAGCTTCTCTTCCGGTCTGCAACCAGTACGGTATCATACGCAAACAACAACTAGTATAAAAATAAAATTTACAGACTTAGCAGTTTATCCAGGGCAAAAACAAATATTCCTACCTATCTTAACATATGTTTCAGGAATTGTAACTTCTGAGGATAATCCCAGTGAATCCAAGTCAGTGACATGAAATGAGATGACATTTTTATCGAGTACAGTATATTAGCATACATGCTAAGTCACCATCAGTTAAAGAGACTAAAATACTCTTTTAGAGTCACATGACACTGAAAAAACTACAATCTGACAACACATACATGTAATGAAAAAAAAAACTGAATTTATTGTAGTTAGATCCATAATCAGACAAAAACTAATTTTACAAAGGAATGATTTACTCCTCCAACAAAAATTAAGAATAAACAGACAAAAAATATTCTTATATAAAAGAAATGAAGACTAAAGCATTCATTTAACTGGGTTGTGCAAAAATATAGGAAACAGTCAAGGAGATAAGACAGCTTTCCCCAGAGTGAAAAAGCATCAGTACTGTACCTTCAATAGACAAATTTTCTACCCAAACAGTTACCGGGTACTTTAATAGTTAGCAAATTGCCCCAAAATTATTTCCATGGGTTTTTAAAGTAAACTAAAGGCCCTGTTATGCTCAGTACAGGAATTAATGAGATATATTATTTTACTGATATTACAAATTGTTCTTGTATATTAAGCATACAGTATTTCACTGAGATAAGTCAATAAAAATTTGCAGAATTGTCCGGTTTTTCTGGGTTTGATGAATGATTTTCCATTGAATTACCATATACAATTAATGAATCAATAAAAACTACAGGCTATAGAAATGACCAAAACTTGATGATTTTCTCAAGTTTATTATAATGGGAGTTTTCGGTGTGAAATGGCTGTTGACTTTTCGGATGTAATTTTATTCATGCAAATTTCCATTAGATGAGATGATATGTACACAAACAACTTCTGTCCTGAGATTCCATACTGTCTATATTATTCTTTTAATTTGCTAATTTCACAACAAACCCATGGCATACTTGACACTTTTGTGGCCAAAGAATATCCCAGGAACTTTTGTCTATCTTGAAAAAGAGAATGGTAGTCAGTCTGTAATACTACATATGCTGTAAGTTCTCTTGTTCATGCAGCTATATCAGTGCTTTTTCAGCATTTATTTCATTCTTCATTCCTGGAATTCTTAATTGCTTTTGTCATTCAAATTATTTATGAAATCATTCATTGGTTTTCAATTATCTAAGTACCTCTTATTGGATGTTCCCCTATAGTTTGCTCTATTGGTTTAAAAAGGACAAAAGCTGCTTAAATGTTTGAAATATAGTACAATATTTTCAGGCAATTTTTTAAATTTTATGTGAACATATTGGTTCAACTTGCCTTTTGAGAGTTATTCATATTCTCTTAGTACCAAATGAAAGACTAGTTAGTATTTGGAAGTACTTCAAAACACAACATAGGATAGATGTAATCCCCTCACATAATACTGAAATCCCTGGGTACTAAGTAAATATATGTACCATTCACAGTATCTAGAAGACAATCAGTCAGTTGAAATTAGACTCAGTACCTAGAGTAGGTATTGCCAATGGAACTTTAATATCCCTAAAAATTCATAAGAATTTAGTATTATGGGTGGAAGGGGTTTGCCATAGAACTTCCCCTTCCTTCTCGTTCTGGACAACATTATCCGGGTCAAATTAATGTATGTTTAAATTCCCCTTTTTAAGGTGAGATTCGCGACCCTGGTCCAGGGCAGTGACCACTTTAACGATAATTCTGTAGACCATATGGCTGCTAACTAAGGTTTCCAAGTTATTAGGGGGAATTTTGCATTGTTTTAAGGTTGACAACAGGATTTGGGGGACGAAACATGAATGTTCTTATTATAATCATTATTATAAATTTCTTTCATGAGAATAATGTCATTTCTAGAATCTGATAAAACTTACCAGAAGGATTTAGTTTAGAATGAGATTTTAATATTGGAGAAAATTAAAATAACAACAGTAGAAAAGGAAGGGATGTACGGTAAAATACAAAAAAAGCAATGCAAGTGTAGCTGATGGGACACTTCACTGAAACTACATCCCATCTACAGGGCACACTAGTGGTAATCCTCACAAGAACAAGAGGAGTTTGTATTGAAAATATCAATCTATATAAAAATTATTTCAACAATTACCTAATATTTAATCACTATCTTCAGAACAGAAAGAAATAAAAATGTCATCCTGGTCTCAAATCAGACCACCATGCGGACTTAAACCAACAAATGTCTTGTAAATAGTATTTGTTTTATAGATCCCGAGTACCTCTGATTCTGAGTTCATTAGATTGTGGAGAGCTCGAAGGGATCGCAAAGTATATGAATATTATATAGCACTGGTTATGTATTGGAATATAAAATTTTTAAAAATCAACTTGTATTTTTCCTGGCAAATGAAGACCAGAGCACTTTAAAAAGGTTATCACATTGTTATTAATGTAACTTGTTAACACCAGGTGGAACTAAGGAGATACTACCCATTACTCTGTCACAAAATAGCCAATTTTGCCTTTAAATCTAGGACTTAGAGGTTTGGTTGAAGTGGGAAATGTAATTCCAAGGACTAGGAAAGATTACTTTTTAAAAATTTCTATCTGTCCCATGTTTATCCAAAACTCACATCCTTTAAAATAGGAAGACACGTATTGTTGAGAGGAAGTCCCCTCAGATTAGCATGGGGTGTTTGTACCTGTGTCCAGAAGATAAAGACAATCCCAGGGTAGGCAAGACTATTTGAAGGGAGCTTTGAGCATAAATCGTTACCCAAAGGAGGAAGGATCCAAACTATACTTAAGTGCTTCATTGGCAGAGGCTGCTTGCAGTCACTCTTTAACAAAGTTATAAAACACATGGGTTTTAAAGGTTTGTATCCTCATAAGAACAAAATTCACTTAACCACATTCTTACCTTTTGGTTTGCTTTCACTTACAAACAAGAGCACTCTAAAAAATTAATAAATATAGAAGACTAACATTATCAAAAATGAATGCAAGAAAAAATCCTACAGTTGAGAGGGTCTGTACCTAATGTGGATAAAGAAAAAAATGGCTATTCTATGACAAGGTGGATGGTCAGGGTTTCCTCTTCACACCTCAGGTTGTTAACCAACTAACTTGTTAGCAATTCCATGGCAATCCCAGCATAGCTGAAGACTTAACCCTATCATAAAGGAAGAAAAGTTTGTATACATGTGGGAATAAAATAATTTTTAATACAGCCAATATCAAATTGCTGATTGCCCCATTAATATGGATGGAGGGATAGTGGTAACTCTGACAGGGTAATGTAAAATTCACCTTGATGGAAAATATGAAAATTGAAGGTAAATCCTAATTTCCTTTAATGTTTCTTACCTGTATAGTACTTCTATTCACTGTAGCAATACTAAAAACAGTATTAAGGATGATGACCATTTTGAAATTTCTTATATCATGTGATTGGCAAATACAAGCAGTGGTTTTAAGTTATGACAGTACAGTAAGTATCCCCTTGCTTGGACCGTGCCATAAAACAAAGGAATGACTAGGAAATATAAAAGTAAAGATACATCTTTTATTTACAACTATGTGTACCTCTATGTTTCCAAAAAACTCAACACCAGACAAAGGAAGGATTAGGATAAGTAAGTTCAGGCTCTTACGAGTACTGCAGCAAACGCGGAATTTAAGGTAAAGCACACATCATAAACAATTTGCACCCTTCAAATTAAAAAAGCAAAAATGGAATTAAATCGACACTGGGTTGTGGTAATAACTTTATTGAGAGAGGTTTTTATGAAATTGAAGGATGTTAAGGTAGAACAGATTCATCTAGATTATGGTTAAGGTCAATAATTAGTCTTCTTAAGAAACTCAAGTCATTCTTATTCTGTACAGAGTAAAAAAAGGTTTTTGATAGTGTCTCTAAAAAGATAAAGTTTTTGTAAAGTACACTTTCAACAACCTGACTAGACATTGGGTTACTGTATTTTGTCTACTTCCTCATGTATAAAGGAGTTAATAGCAAGTAACAGAAAATGGCTGGATATACTTTTGGCTTTTAACTCATTCTTTGACTTAGCCCAAAATTCACATAAATGGGAAAGAATTGCCCTAGTTGAGGAGTAGCCAACATTGCAAGATTGGTCTTGTATCTCACTAAATCTCTTGGTAGTTGCAAAAACTATGAGGGGAAGATTTTATAATGAAAAGTCCTACGATGTAAATAAGCGAGGAAATTCCAAAGAATGATCACAAAGAAAGCAGAGACCGGTCGTCTAAGTTGAGAAGGACTCGAACACTTAAAAGATGTAGCCGCTTCGGTATTCGAGCTATGCAGAATTGAGAATTGACTGTCTTTCCCATGAACACGAATCTTGGGAACTTCGTCTGCTTGGCAGGGAATACAAAAGTAAGTACAGTACTGTACAGTGTACATCAGGTTGAGCTAGAGCATCTAATCCTACTTTTGGACAGAGTTCATCTCCATTGAGAATCATGTTTAGATTATGAATTCGTTTGTATTGGAGATGTCCAAAACTGGTGTACAACCTCCCACAGTTTTGGAGTAATAGAAAAAGTTGGTTGTAGAAATACCTCTGAGTTCTTCATAAAATGACCTTCTACTACTTGTTGCAGTCATGACCTTTGGTTAATTGTTGGCATACACAAGGAAAACTATCAAGAGAACCTGCAAATGGAGGATCCTTTGCTAGAGGAAGGCAATAGCTCTTCTTGTGGACTTAAAGAGCCCATGGGTCTGCTTCTAGTATACCAGTGAGGCAGGAACAGGGACAATCTGCTTTCTATTGATCAAGGGAAACAGACATTTTGTTGGAGTTATTTACTAAAATTTTAGGTTTCGGTAATGGCTTTCACCTAAATAAGGACCAGTTCTGAAACTCTCTAGGCTAAATTGACCTTGACGAGGTGGCAAACACATTTGGTTTAAGCCAAAGGATCTTGTTTATATGCTTGTGCAAACATACATAGTTGTCCTCTTCTTGCTAGAGTGCTTATTCCTTAATAGGAGTTGAAAAGGAGAGTAATTTTCTGCTTGCTGGAAACAATTTGTTCATGTCTAAGCAAAGTTTTCTTTGTTTGACTATGATGCTTTAATCTTTGTTTGAATATAATGCTTTAAAAATAGTGTACAGTATTGCTTTACTGGCGCTATCTGCAAGAGTGCAGTAAAGGCCTTTGATAAGTGCCAGTACGTACTTGAGAACAGCGTGACTTCTCTTAAGGATGCAAAACATGGGTACTAACAAAGAAAATGGAGGATATTTTAGTAAAATATGATCTTTGAATGTTAGAATTTATGTCTGGCGTATGATGGGAATATCATAAAATAAACAAGGACTTGGCGGTGGATGTGGTGCCATAAGCTAAGAAAAGGCTGAGAACTTATAAGATCGAGATTTTTTCAACATAAGTCAAAGAAAACACCTAATATAGAAGTGACCAGACAAAGTGCTGTGAAAAGTCCCAAGAAATCATTAAAAAAGATGGCAAATGAAGACCTAGCCATGATAGGAGTTCAGGAAGAGAATACAGTAGAGAAAACTTAATTAATGTCTACCCCTTTTAAGGAAAAGATGTGAAAACATCTTGATTAAGATTATGAGAAAGTATGACTGAATCTTTCTTGGGAACTTTCCTTTCACCAACTGACTCAAAACTTCTTTGGAAGATTTTTCTCACAAGGAAGGCAAGAAGAAACTGACCAGGGTCAATTGTGTACATTTCACCATTAATGTCAAAAGTTTTGTAAGAATATTTTATAATCAATCAAGGCAAGAATGAACTTTTTCTGAACAGATTAGCCTGTATTTTCCCAATCGACAGGGGTTACTTCATCTTATTTCAATGAAGCTTATGTGACTCATAAGGCTTAATATCTATGAAACATGAGTTTTTAGACTTAAAATAAATGAAAACTCATTCTTTCCTAATCCCTACATTCTCCACTGTGGAAAGCCATAGACTGGAAGCCTTTTGGAAAGTGTTGAGCATGGCAACACATCCTGCAGACATACAAGGACTACTTCTTTCATGAATCTATGCATAATGGTACACTATACCTATGTGTCAGGCTTATTTTATTCCCATTCAACAATGTTATAGGAGTTACAATTAAAATAAAAATACTGTATGGTAGACATTGATGAACATACAGAAATCCCTTCATATATAACTTGATGGTCTATTATTGGACCAAGTTTGACTGAAATCCACTCAACCATTTAGAAGTTGAGACAACACTGGACAGCCAAACACAGGAAAAACCAGTCCCTCAACTTTGTTTGTAAGAGACTAATACAGTTCAACAAAAGAACAAATATACATTATCTAAAAATATTGAAGTTTTCAATAGCAAGCTAGACAAAAAGTGATATTCATAACTTTGTTTTTATTTTAAAGAACCGTTATAGGCGCATGGACAGCATTTGTCAACCAGCCAGCTTTCGATTTTCTTCTTTTGACTCAGGAACTAAGTGTCTAGGAGTCTTAATGATCAGAAATGTAAGCCTAAAGAAAATTGTGTTAGTTAATGAAACCAATAATCAATACTGGATACTTTACCAGAGTAGTTGATATTAATAAGATAGTAGGGAAAAATTCACAAGAAAAAATAAAACTGTCTACACGTAAGTCCAAAAAGGTGGCAAACTATAACTGCAAAATAGAAAAACCCAACTAAACAAACGTATCACTAGAAAAATCAAGGATAAAGAACATGACTATAAAAAAAGTGACTATCAAAAGATTTTCACTTATTCCTTTCTGCAATAACCATTGTATGCAAGTAAAGATATTCATTTAATTTCAAGATCATTAATCTTGCACCTAATCATGATTAATAGCATGACTTGAAATGGAAATAAATTAAACATTGGCAAGATATGTAGTCACAACAATCATTTTTCATTCAAAATAAAACAAAAGTAATTCAGTTGTAGTCCTAAACAGTTGAGAATTTGATTTTCCTTTGACGGCTATTCTGTTTCTTAGTACAACACTGCAATTACAGTTACATATAAAAACTAATTTCACCTTCACAATATACTGTATATGGGACAATTAGCCACTGGACTATCTCCAACATAAGATCTAGGCTTTGAGTGGTCCATGGTTGAATCTCTTGACTTTTTATACACTAAAAATTTTCCATTCTAACATACAGTAATCTACTTGAATCTGTGCATCTAAGAAGGCTGTACACCATATTTAGAATCTTTGTTACCAGGGAATAAAATCCTGGGAACTTGAACTTCTTTAATAAAATCCTGGGAAGCTGAACTTCTTTTATAAAATCCTGAAAACCTGAACTTTTTTTATAAAATCCTGGGAAGCTGAACTTTTTTAATAAAATCCTGGGAACTTTAACTTCTTTTATAAAATCCTGGGAACCTGAACTTCTTTTATAAAATCCTAGGAACTTTAATTTCTTTCATGTTCCAAAGTACAGTACAAAACATTTCCAACTCTTGCAGCTAATAGATAAAATATTTGAAAAAAAAAAGAAAAAAAAAATGTAGTACTGTACTGCTTCTCACAAAAAAAAAAAAAATATAGTATTAAAAACTACTTATATGACATGTCTACACTTTTATCTTTTCTAACTTAGATTATTGATAAATAAATTCCTTTTAACACATCTTAAGCCCTGTCCACACGATCGAGCATGTCCGACGGGCAACCAGTGATACCAGGCCACAATAGTTAGTGAAAATGAGGGTTGATGACATCAGAAGTGGGAAAACTAAAGGCAAGGATCTGGCAACACTGTATGGTGCCAGATCCCTGTCTGTGGTTTTCCCGCTTCTGACGTCATTAACTCTCATTCTTACTAACTGTTGTGGTCTGGTATCACTGGTTGCCCGTTGGGCATAATCGATCGTGTGGACAGGGCTTTAGGAAATTAAAACTTCTTGCATACCCAAAGCACGAAGGATAAATTACAATGAACCAAAATCTCATCCAATGCACAAAAGAGCAATATATATGTGGCTGGGTTAAAATTTCAAACTTAACAATCCTAGTAAAAATGATACCATTTATAAAAATATTTCTATTCTTTATTTCTTTCCACAGTGTAATACTAAAAGTCAAGATATGATAAAAATGGAACTACTGTAAATAACGTTTAGCTAAAACTGAAAACAGGAAATCATAAATGCAATTATATTAAAGTCTCCTTAGGTCATTTTCTAGTCAAATAACATAATGGAACAGTCTTTTAGACAACAATAAGCATTGGCAAACACTTCTTATTTCACTTAAAGTAGTCTTCATAAAACTTTCAACTATCGAAACAAAAGTGTGGCTAAAATAACCACTACTAACAAAAATAATTAGCAAAACATTCATTTGTTTGAAATTAAACAAAGAATAATTATGAGGGAAATAATTTATGAGTCAAAATAGTCCTAGCAAAGAAAAAATACAAATGAAATGATTGATACTTTGACTTTCCCTATTATAGTAAAAATCTGATATTTGTAATGTAGTTCCTTAGAAAATTTTATTACTGTACTATGAATTTCTTGGAAAATCCAATCAGAAAAAGGTTTTGATTGTCCAGCACTAATTACAGATAGTTTAGATTGCAAGGATTCAGTTGGCCTGGTTCTGTTTGGCCTTTTTGAAGTACTGTACCCAACAAGCACTCAGGAGAAATGAAGGAAGTCCTCAATGAGATGAAGGAGATGGATAAAGTGCAGAAGCCAACTTCTTAGTGTTTGATGATCCAAAGGTTGAAATTGATGAATCCACGCCATTAGAGGTTGAAGTTGCAAAGACCTTACAGGGTCTGTAGCTTGGCTTTCCATAGGTAGCCCCATTTCCAAATAAACATTGAATATATGCAAATACTGTACAGTAAAACCAAACCAAAAAAAATGACGTAAGGATCTCTTTGAAATCCTGTGGAGTTGGTTGATTTGTTAGAATGTATGGGTTGACATTGCATTTTAATATAAATACCTTTAGGTAGTATTATAAATCGGATGGAAGTGATACTGTACTGAATTATATGTATTGCTTACAGCTAACATACAAAATATGAACCGAGAAGGGAGCTAACCTAATTTTTCATAATTTGTAATATTTAACAGTTTCGTTTCAGAGGAATCTGAATTATCAGGTGTCCACCATAGTAATGGAAATATTCTGGAATTCAAAAATTTACTTCAGCTGTTAATGTCCCATGCGATCTTGTTCTTATGACTATGGCAACAATGGCAAGTAACAGAAGAATCAATCTGAAGGCCTTGAATTCATGAATTCAAAATATTAGATAAATGTCAAATTCTATATAATGCATTCCTTTACAATTATTCAATTGTAAGCATGAACCAATAGTAGGCATTAACTCATTTCATATTTCCCTCTAGAAGTAACAGTCTTGTTTGCTAAATAACTTATGCATTAGCTATTATCTCTTCAATTAATACCTACACTTTCAAATAAATTAACTTCTGCCTAAATCTGCAAACAGCAAAATAATTATACTGAAAACTTCATGGTGGCTTTTTTCTTCATAACATTACAGTATTGAAATTTTGGCTTTACTAAATAAAGCAACCAGCGAGTTAAATTCCATATAGTCAGCTTTACTTAAAAAAAAAAAAGTTAAAAGTGTCAAATATGTTATACATCTGAGATTTTTAAGTCACTGCAATTATGCAGCAGCCAGGAATCCATCCAATCTTGTCTTAGATCTACATTCCACACAATAAAGATGATGAAATTTTAATAATAAAGATTATTTCTATACTCAATTACTTTTAGTCTCTGGAGGTTTATATGTCGATACTACCTTTAAAAAAGTTTAAAATATCTTGTTTTCTTTCCTTGCAATATACTGACGTCTCTAATAAGGTAATAAGACCAACTAGCACCTATCGAAAATACAGTGCAGTGCATGTCATATTGTCTTCTTCAGTCTCAAAGTCGACATAACGCCTGTCCTCTTGATGCCACTAGTCAGTGAGATAGAGGGTGGCCATTATGTGAATATCAAGCGAGCATAGAAATAAATTTTATTACTCAAATTCCACATATTTCTATGAACCTTCCCTTATATTCATATTGTTAACTTCCATACCCTAGTGGTGATGGGTAGTCGGTGAATGAAAGAGATAGTTTCCAATATCCACTTAAACAATGACCGGTAGTCAAGGTTTCAGGTGCTCTAAACTGCAGATTGACATTTTTAAATATTACTGTATCACCTGATTAAATATTTATATAATAAAATCACTTATGGTAATTACCAAGTAAATAAGCATCTAATTTTACAAAAATACACATCAAATTCAAAAGGTTACTAAACCACAACTTCAAAGCATAATTCTACCAGACTAAAAAATTAAATTCACAATGTTTTTCAATAACATCCCCAGCAGCCACTATAGGTCCAAAAGCCCAATAATTGTGAAATGTAAACCAGGACTCTCAAAGATAATGCTTAGTACATCCATATTTGGTACACCAAATTTTCCCAAGCATAAAGTATTTCTTCTATCTGGTACACAGATTGCCATCTTGTACACTAACCTAATTTAGGCACCTTGCAACATTAATGCAAACCGATAAATCGATTAATCATTGTTTGAAGTTAAAAATACTTCCATCCAATTATATCTTTTTATATCAATATGTCAAAAAAAGAAACCTGAAAAATTTATCTAGTTAAGGTAATAGTGATGCAAATTCAAAACTTTACTATATCATCTTGTAATTTATTTGTTGATGGACTTAAAGGCAGATATCAGATTGTAATCTAAATTTTGATCAAGTAATTGATCCATCTTTACAGGATAAAGGCTCCAACACTAAAGGAGAACTTGAATGACCAGCCTTTCCTTGAATTTTGGATAATAATTTATCGATCTTACCCAAAACAAACCCTGAAAATTGAGGAACGTAAGTTATCCTGGCGACACAAAATAACAATCGACATTATAGCTTACCTTTTGTAACTTATTTGGATATCTTTCAAAAATAAGCTGTCATAAAGACTAAAAGGAGATACAGTATCTCATCTCATCCTGTCTCTTCCTTGTCTTCATCTGAAGTATTTTCTAAGACATTACTAAGCTGCTGTTTTTTTGTTTGTTTACTTCATATGGGAGATAATGCACATTTATCTAAAGGAACTCATCTTAGCAATTATGGTACTAATCCATAGATTTACCCCGAAAGAGAAAAATCTGGATTGAGCTAAAGGCAAAGCTTCCAAGTAAATGGCTCACACAGCCAATTATACAAGCAGCAAAGGAACAGTTTTAGCCGAATCTTTAAGAGAATAATTAAAAAAGAAAATATTTTGATTTAAGGGAATAATATAATGTAAGAAGAGGTTGTTATGGGGCATTTATCTTATCGCAAGGAGCGATATGATCCAGACTATCATCTCAGGAATAAGAGGTTGTTCAGAGGCACTTACTTCAGGGAGAGAAGGGACTTAAAGATCTCAGTCATCTGCCTCTCAATTCATTTGCCTAAAACAACAGTTAGAAATGCGGGAATGTGAGGGTTTCTCAGCAGAAGGGTCTGAGATCAAGTAAATTAAGAATCTGAGGCTCTACACAAGGAATTCAAATATGGGATGTGCCGTGTACCATCAGAACCCTTAAACAATCGTGCACTAGAACCAATAGCTATCACTCAAGTTAGGCTAGGGATTTAAAGAAGGGCAGGTTAGGCCTGAAATATTACCCTTAATTGGAGACATTAGCCTTCTAAGATTCAAAAAAAGAAGCTAATGATGTTAAAAGCCTTAGAAGCTCATGAATATCAAAACAAGACTTATTAGGACTGTAGCAGACTCAAGAGGCTGGAGTAGCATTATTGTCATCATCAACTAGCCTATACTCAATTTTTTTTAATGAGGCGCATTTGCACCGGCTCGCAGCGTTGCCCTTTTAGCTCGGAAAAAGTTTCCTGCTACTGGATTGGTTAGAATTATCTTGTCCAACCAATCAGCAATCAGGAAACTTTTACGAGCTAAAAGGGCACCCCAGCAAGTCAGTGCAAAACTACTTCGCTAAAAAGAATTGACTATAGTCTTCTCCAGATTTCCCTTGACTTGAAAGTAAACTTTTTTCACACTTTGAACTTTTAATCTGATCAGCAACCATGAAACATACTTTCAAAAGAGGAACTGGGAGGCCTTTGCACGCCTTAAAACAATTCTCTATACCACAAAATTGTCCCAGGCAAGAAACAACGAGAATGAGGATCATAATCACCCACAAACTATTCCCTTGCACAATCTATGTACAGCAATTACTAAGAAATAAGGGAGAAGATATCTTTAAACCACTAAAAAAATTGCAAACAAAAAACAAAATCCTTGGAACTCTGGAGCACACATCTTGACTCTACCAAGTCGACTTGGAGACTGAAGACAATACAACATGCACAGCATGTTATTGTTGGTAGACGCTAGTTGGTCTCATTACTTTACAAGAGGTGTTAGTATATTGGAAGGAAAGAAAACAGGACACTTTTCAACTTCCATAGGGCAACATTAACATACCAAGCTCCCAGAGATGGAAGCAATATGAACATCTTGGCAGGTTTATAGAAATAATATATAATCAACAGAATATGTTTGAATGCATTTTAACTATAAAATTATTATCAAGTTTTTCATATTAAAAAGACACAAAGTACCCTTTTATCATTATCCTTACGCAACATTTGGTCAAAAAACAAAATATACTGTAAACATTCCTGTTTCTGAGCACATCCAACTTTATCATGATTTCTCAAGGGCAGTGTCTACATTTTCCCATCTCCTTTTTTAATCTTTACCAATATAAAATATATCCTCACCTTAGAACAGACTATAGAAATTTACTGCAACATTCATGAGAATCCTTACAATTCAAAAGAACACATAAAACAATATGAAGTTCATAAAGCACATCAAAACAAGGCTTTGTGATTTTTCTAATTACCACTTGTGAGGTATAATTATTTCTTTTTTAATTATAATCTTCCTAGTGTGATTCAATTTTAACCTTCACAATTAGCATCCAATAGAACCTTCAAACAAGATTTTCTACATCAGCACACAATTTGCTTGCTACAAAACTTAAAAGTCATTCGCATTAACTTTACCTTAATCTATCCTTACACAATTTGGGTACCTCTTCACTTTTCTCTTCAGTTATACAGTATATTTACAGGACCACACAGCAATAATATATAAATTCAATATTTTTTTATAGCTTTCCTTATTAGCGCTAATCTCTGCTTGTGTGCCTCAGTCGTTGGCGCTCTCTTATATGGACGAAGTTCATCTGTTCCAAAACCAGGAATCCACATATGCCAATTACGTTCTGAAAAGAAAGAAAAATACATGATATTCAAATTCTCAGTTCCTGGTTAACAACTGATAAGCTTCTACTGCTAAACCTGAGCCATATAAATTTCCCATAAAACTCTCAGAGTAAGTTGCTATATCAATAAAACGGATTTTGACGTAAGAAAAATCTATTTTTGGTTGAGATAGCCATGTCGTCCTGATGGAAGTTCCTTTCGGCAGCTTCCTACTGTATATTATTTCTGTGAGTGATATTACAAGAGAATTACCGTCAGGTATCACGGGGTTCTGACCCCCGCAACGACTATCCTAAGATATCGTGAATAATCAGGGACATATCCGTTGATAACCATAGATATCTGCACCCCAAACAGACTTAACCCAGTCTAGGAATCTGAAGAGGATAGGTGAGGAGCTGTTACATATCCTCTCCCATCATAGTACAGTACTGTTCGTCTCTGATAAACTCATTCCACATAGCAGCGTAACTATATCAATAAAGCCAGCAAAACAGGTTAATCAGAAACTGTAAGACTAGCCAAAACATTTGATATATTGTCTGAGGGTACAGTACAGCACACTAGTCTATCTTATTGCTCTTCCTCTTGTTTTTTTCTGAAGCTTTTATAGTTTATACAGTACATGAAAGATCTATTCTAATGTTATTACTGTTCTTAAAATATTTTATTTTAATTGTTCAATACATCTCTTGTAGTTTATCTATTTTCTTTATTTTGTTTCCTCGCTGGACTATTTTTCCCTGTTGGAGCCCTAGGGTTATACCATCCTAATTTTCCAACTAGGGTTGTAGCTTAGATAAAATTAATATTAATAATAATAATAATAATAATAATAATAAAAATAATAATAATTATAGTAATAATAATGATTCAGAATGATTTTACCTTTGACAGACATGAACAGGGCTCCTATATACCTTGATATGCTTATACTTTCATGTAATCCATATTGAAAAGAATAACTATTTCTTTAATTAATCACATCTTAAGATAACATTTTCTAATTCTATCAAAGATTTTTTTGCAAATCACTATGAATGACAAAACCTTATAGAAAATGGGACAATGGCAAAATACTAAAAGCATAGTTCTGAATATAATAGCAATAATATGATAATGGTTTTAGAAGAGGTAGGGGTTGTATGAATCAGATATTTACAGTTAGGCAGATATGCGAGAAATATTTAGCAAAAGGTAAGGTGGTGTATGTTGCGTTTATGAATCTGGAAAAAGCGTATGATAGAGTTGATAGGGAAGCAATGTGGAATGTGATGAGGTTATATGGAGTTGGTGGAAGGTTGTTGCAAGCAGTGAAAAGTTTCTACAAAGGTAGTAAAGCGTGTGTTAGGATAGGTAATGAAGTCAGCGATTGGTTTCCGGTGAGAGTGGGGCTGAGACATGGATGTGTGATGTCGCCGTGGTTGTTTAACTTGTATGTTGATGGAGTGGTGAGAGGGGTGAATGCTCGAGTGCTTGGACGAGGATTGAAACTGGTAGATGAGAATGACCATGAATGGGAGGTAAATCAGTTGTTGTTTGCAGATGATACTGTACTGGTTGCAGACGCGGAAGAGAAGCTTGGCCGATTAGTGAAAGAATTTGGAAGGGTGTGTGAGAGAAGAAAGTTAAGAGTTAATGAGGGTAAGAGTAAGGTTATGAGATGTATGAGAAGGGAAGGTGGTGCGAGGTTGAATGTCATGTTGAATGGAGAGTTACTTGAGGAGGTGGATCAGTTTAAATACTTGGGGGTCTGTTGTTGCAGCAAATGGTGGAGTGGAAGCAGATGTACGTCAGAGAGTGAATGAAGGATGTAAAGTGTTGGGGGCAGTTAAGGGAGTAGTAAAAAAGAGAGGGTTGGGCATGAATGTAAAGAGAGTTCTGTATGAGAAAGTGATTGTACCAACTGTGATGTATGGATCGGAGTTGTGGGGAATGAAAGTGACGGAGAGACAGAAATTGAAAGTGTTTGAGATGAAATGTCTAAGGAGTATGGCTGGTGACTCTCGAGTAAATGGGGTTAGGAACGAAGTAGTGAGGGTGAGAACGGGTGTAAGAAATGAGTTAGGGGCTAGAGTGGATATGAATGTGTTGAGGTGGTTTGGCCATGTTGAGAGAATGGAAAATGGCTATGTGCTAAAGAATGTGATGAATGCAAGAGTTGATGGGAGAAGTACAAGAGGAAGGCCAAGGTTTGGGTGGATGGATGGACTGAAGGAAGCTCTGGGTGATAGGAGGATAGATGTGAGAGGCAAGAGAGCGTGCTAGAAATAGGAATGAATGGCGAGTGATTGTAACGCAGTTCCAGTAGGCCCTGCTGCTTCCTCCAGTGCCTTGGATGACCCCGGAGGTAGTAGCAGTAGGGGATAAGTTTTATGAAGCTTCATCTATGGTGGATAACGGGAGAGGGTGGGCTGTGGCACCCCTAGCAGTACCAGCCAAACTCGGTTGAGTCACTTGTCAGGCTGGGAGGAACGTGGAGAGGAGAGGTCCCCTTTTCTGTTTCATTTGTTTGATGTCGGTTACCCCCCAAAATTGGGGAAGTGCCTTGGTATATGTATGTATGTATGGTAATGAAAATGTAAAGGTGAATTTGGGTAAAAGCAGATTTAAAACTAATACGGACTAGAGACCAACATCCAATGCTATATTCAAATAGCCAAAGGGAACCACTTTATCCTGAAATTTTGTATGAAATGTTATTCGTTAAGCATATTAATGTGTGTGCTATTTACGTTAAAACGCACATAAGAGATCGAACGGCTGGTGTTAGAGAGCAAATGTGGGGGAGGATAGAGGGAGAGGAAATGAGATATACATGTATGCATGTATCATTAAGTGATAAGAATTTGGGAAAAATTATTCATCAATGATATTCCACTGAAAGTATATGAAAAAAAAGGTAAATTCTCATCTATGCACCCTCTACCCAATTTATGACATTACAGTACAGTACTTGATAATTTCTCACCAGGATGATTTAACAATAATCATACAGTAGCTTTTTCAGTTGGCTCAAACACTTCCAGCCTGAGCAGGCAACTCAATGACTTTGGTTCATATATGATACCCAAACATACAGGGCCAATACAAATATTTACTGATTCTGTAGACTGAACTTCAAATTTAAAAATATAAGCTATCAAGGTAGTAGGTTGGCCAGGGCACCAGCCACCCATTGAGATACTACCACTAGAGTGTTATGGCATCTTTTGACTGGCCAGATAGTACTACATTAGATCCTTCTCTCTGGTTACGGTTCATTTTCCCTTTGCTTACACGTACACCAAATATTCTGGCCTATTCTTTACATATTCTCCTCTGTCCTCATAACACCTGACAACACTGAGATTACCAAACAATTCTTCTTCACCCCAGGGGTTACTGCACTGTAATTGTTCAGTGGCCCTATTCCTCTAGGTAAGGGTAGAAGAGACTCTTTAGCTATGGTAAGCAGCTCCTCTAGGAAAAGGACACTCCAAAATCAAATCACTGTTCTCTAGTCTTGGGTAGTGCCATAGCCTCTGTATCATGGTCTTCCACTATCTTGGGTTAGGGTACACTCGGGCATACTATTCTATCTAATTTCTCTTCCTCTTGTTTTGTTAAAGTCTTTATAGTTTGTATTGGAGATATTCATTTTAATGATGCTACTCTTCTTAAAATATTCAATTTTTCCCTTTTTCCTTTCCTCACTGGGCTATTTTCCCTGTTGGAGCCCCTGGGCTGATAGCATCCTGCTTTTCCAACTAGGGTTGTAGCTTAGCAAGTAATAATAATAATGATGATCTGAAATATACAAGAAACTTTATAAAATGAAATCCTCACCTAAATACATTTGGACATCTTTGACATCTAAAGTTCTAGCCCCTCTGTGTTGTGCTAATCTGCAAGCTGCATTAACAGTAGATTCTATGAAATCATCTGCTATTGAAAGAAGCATGTCTTCAACTTCTTCTTCTAACTGCTCATTGGGATCAACTTCACGTACAAGCTCTGTAATTCTTTGCTTACTCAAAACCTGAAAGAAAGTAAAAAAAAAAAAGAAAACTAGATTAATTATCAAGCCAGGTTCTCTCGAAATTCAGTTGAAGATAGAATTGTTTAATAGATGATTAAAAGCAAAACTCAACGCGATACCTCTCTACAAATTACGAACCACACTGCTTCACTTAACAGCTAGTCCATTGAACTTCTGAAAATGCTATTCTTGCACATGCCACAATAAAGCATGTAACATTCAAAAGTGAACATTCATATGGCTTTTAAAAAGGTATTAAATTAACTTATGTTATCATATAAGACTGGAAAAATATGTGGCCATAAACATCTGATCCAGTAAATTAATTAAACAAGCCAGTGCAGAGTACATAACAGATTAAAAAGGCAACATACATTTCCTCTCTGGTACTCAGCCAGTGAGGATGGTATAATTAAAACAAAAGTTTCTCTACGACCGAAGAGGAACAGGTTAGGCATGATGAACTATGGCTACCAACCCCCCCCCCCGTATTTCTACCTCCAGACTCCCTCCCATCTAGTCACTGCTTGATAAGTTGGTTTTCATTTCATCGTCATCACTCTCTGTCTTTGTTACTATTCATAATGACCAAGCATGTACTTTCATGCTGACCCAGCATGATTTTCATCCCTCTTTCTAACTTCCTTTCATTGGAACCATCTGCAAAATGTACCTTTCAAGTCTAAATATGAGTTGCCAACGCAAGAGCCCGTGTCCCACACCAGAGAGGGGGGTGATCCGAAACCAACCAACAGCGACATAGCTAAACTTTAATACAAAGGCATATTATTTCTATGAACCTCCCTTAATGCTTATATTGCTTCTTCTCCAGAAGCTCATTCACTGCTAAAAATCTTTATAAACAAAATTTGCCTATTTTCTTTTCTTTCAAAAGATAAATGGCCCCAGTAAAGAGGTAGGACATTCTATCAGTAAATGATAAGTAGCACACTAAGAATTTCCCATCACATTATTCAGTTTCGAAGTCGAAAGTATTCCCAATTCTTTGACATGACAAATTCGTGGGGAGGCGAGTGGGCACGTATATGAACATCATGCGAGTAAAAAAAAAACTATAATTAAAATTCAGTTTATTTCCATGAACCTCCACTGATGTTCCTGTTTCTGATTCCCACACTCTGATGGAGGTGGAATGACAGTGAAGAAAAGCTTTAGGTCAACAAAATCTAGAATATATAACCTAATCAAAATTCTAGGCTCAATTGGTCTAGATTTTATTGGGAATCATCTTAAAACTCTGATAACAACAAGGGGCTCCAGATTACTTTTGTAACATATTTGATATATCAAAAAAGAAATCTATTACTCAATTGCATTAAAAAAATTGAGTAGGCCAAAGCAGCAGCGACCATAGGCCCAGAGGCCAATGATCTCAATAAGAGAGTCGAGATTCTTCAAGATAAGGTCATCCGAACACCAAACTGGTGTGCTTAATTACAAGAGATTCTGAGTTACCTGTTACACACGTTGTATGTTGCATAACTTTATCAAATTTTATTAAATTTTCTAACAAGCATTACTGATGTTTACAGCGGTGTTAAAATGTTATTCCTTATATGAAAGTTTTTGGTGTTAAAGCTTAGAGTAGTTTCAAGCTTCAGGTAGTAAGGATGCCTACACTGTACAGTACAGTACTTTGTACTCAGATTTACTTGTATACTTGATGCTAGTTCATATTATTGTACTATAAGTTTTATAACTTGAGCAGTTCTTGTAGTATTTAGTTGGTATCCTGTATACTTACAACCTATACCATGCTGAGTATGATAACTTTTTTCACTCATACCACAGGTTAATTGTACTTATAATACATATCCTGAGAGTTGTGTTTGAGATCAAATACACAGGGTTGCATGTACTGTACAGTATTCTGTTTCCTTATTTCCTTTCCTCACTGGGGTATTTTCACTGTTGGAGCCCTTGGGCTTATAGCATCCTGCTTTTCCATCTAGGGTTGTAACTTAGCAAGTATAGTAGTAGTAGTAGTAGTAGTAGTAGTAGTAGTAGTAGTAGTAGTAATAATAATAGTAATACTGTATCTTTGAAATACAGTATAACAAATTTGGAAATAATTTGTATTTTTCCTAACATACAAACCTGAAGCTATTTATTAGGGTATTACCTTCGGCAACGCTGAAAACCAGCCAAGACAATTTTACATACATACATATACCAAGGCACTTCCCCCAATTTTGGGGGGTAGCCGACATCAAAAAAGAAACAAAAACAAAAAGGGGACCTCTACTCTCTACGTTCCTCCCAGCCTAACAAGGGACTCAACCGAGTTCAGCTGGTACTGCTAGGGTGTCACAGCCCACCCTCCCACATTATCCACCACAGATGAAGCTTCATAATGCTGAATCCCCTACTGCTGCTACCTCTGTGGTCATCTAAGGCATCGGAGGCAGCAGCAGGGCCTACCGGAACTGCGTCACAATCGCTCGCCATTCATTCCTATTTCTAGTACGCTCTCTTGCCTCGCTCACATCTATCCTCCTATCACCCAGAGCTTCCTTCACTCCATCCATCCACCCAAACCTTGGCCTTCCTCTAGTACTTCTCCCATCAACTCTTGCATTCATCACCTTCTTTAGCAGACATCCATTTTCCATTCTCTCAACATGGCCAAACCACCTCAACACATTCATATCCACTCTAGCCCCTAACTCATTTCTTACACCCGTTCTCACTCTCACCACTTCGTTCCTAACCCTATCTACTCGAGATACACCAGCCATACTCCTTAGACACTTCATCTCAAACACATTCAATTTCTGTCTCTCCATCACTTTCATTCCCCACAACTCCGATCCATACATCACAGTTGGTATAATCACTTTCTCATCATAGAACTCTCTTTACATTCATGCCCAACCCTCTATTTTTTACTACTCCCTTAACTGCCCCCAACACTTTGCAACCTTCATTCACTCTCTGACATACATCTGCTTCCACTCCACCATTTGCTGCAACAACAGACCCCAAGTACTTAAACTGATCCACCTCCTCAAGTAACTCTCCATTCAACATGACCTTGCACCACCTTCCCTTCTCGTACATCTCATAACCTTACTCTTACCCACATCAACTCTCAACTTCCTTCTCTTACACACTCTTCCAAATTCTGTCACTAATCGTCCAAGCTTCTCTTCTGTGTCTGCAACCAGTACAGTATCATCCTCAAACAACAACTGATTTACCTCCCATTCATGGTCATTCTCGTCTACCAGATTTAATCCTCGTCCAAGCACTCGAGCATTCACCTCTCTCACCACTTCATCAACATACAAGTTAAACAACCACGGCGACATCACACATCCCTGTCTCAGCCCCACTCTCACCGGAAACCAATCACTCACTTCATTTCCTAACCTAACACATGCTTTACTACCTTTGTAGAAACTTTTCACTGCTTGCAACAACCTTCCACCAACTCCATATAACCTCATCACATTCCACATTGCTTCCCTATCAACTCTATCATACGCTTTTTCCAGATTCATAAACGCAACATACACCTCCTTACCTTTTGCTAAATATTTCTTGCATATCTGCCTAACTGTAAAAATCTGATTCATACAACCCCTACCTCTTCTAAAACCACCCTGTATTTCCAAGATTACATTCTCTGTTTTATCCTTGATCCTATTAATCAATACTCTACCATACACTTTTCCAACTATGCTTAACAAACTAATACCTCTTGAATTACAACACTCATGCACATCTCCCTTACCCTTATATAGTGGTACAATACATGCACAAACCCAATCTACTGGTACCATTGACAACACAAAACACATATTCAATAATTTCACCAACCATTCAAGTACAGTCACACCCTCCTCCTTCAACATCTCAACTGTCACACCATCCATACCAGATGCTTTTCCTACTCTCGTTTCATCTAGTGCTCTCCTCACTTCATCTATTGTAATCTCTCTCTCATTCTCATCTCCCATCACTGGCACCTCAACACCTGCAACAGCAATTATATCTGCCTCCCTATTATCCTCAACATTCAGTAAACTTTCAAAATATTCCGCCCATCTTTTCCTTGCCTCCTCTCCTTTTAACAACCTTCCATTTCCATCTTTCACTGTCTCTTCCATTCTTGAGCCAGCCTTCCTTACTCTCTTCACTTCTTTCCAAAACTTCTTATTCTCTTCATATGAATGACTTAATCCCTGACCCCACCTCAGGTCAGCTGCCCTCTTTGCCTCACGTACCTTGCACTTTACTTCCACATTTTTCTCTTTATATTTTTCATACTTCTCTATACTATTACTCTGCAGCCAATCTTCAAAAGCCCTCTTTTTCTCTTCCACTTTTACCTTCACTCCTTCATTCCACCATTCACTGCCCTTCCTCATGCTGCCTCCATCAACCTTCTTTCCACACACATCACTTGCAATCCCAACAAAATTTTCTTTTACTAACTTCCACTCCTCCTCTAAATTGCCAGTTTCTCTTACTTTCACTTCGTCATATATCATTTTCAACCTTTCCTGATATTTACTTTTTACCCCCGGTTTTATTAGCTCTTCAACCCTCACTACCTCCCTTTTACATCCACCTACTCTATTCCCCCATTCTTTTGCTACAACTAATTTTCCTTCCACCAAAAAATGATCAGACATACCGTTAGCCATACCCCTAAACACGTGCACGTCTTTCAATCTTCCAAACATTCTTTTAGTTATCAACACACAATCCATTAATGCCCTTTCTACTACTCTTCCATTTGCCACTCTTACCCATGTATACTTATTTTTATCTTTCTTTTTGAAAAAGCTATTACTTATCACCATCTCTTGCTCAACACACATATCTACCAGTCTCTCACCACTCATTTTCACCTGGTACACCATACTTCCCAATGACACCTTCTACCTCTCCAGCACCCACTCTAGCATTTAAGTCACCCATGACAACTACATAATTCCTTCTACCCAGTCCTTCTACACACCTAGTTAATTCATTCCAGAACTCATTCCGCTTTTCTTCACTTTTCTCACTACCTGGCCCATACGCACTGACAAACGCCCAACATTCCCTACCCAACCTAACCCTTACCCACATTAACCTAGATGATATCTCCTTCCATTCCACTACTTTACCTGTCATCCATTCACTCAGCAATAAAGCCACACCCTCTCTCGCTCTTCCCCTTTCAATCCCAGACACTCTACCAGACATTTCACTAAACATCACTTCACCCTTTCCTTTTATCTTCGTCTCACACAAGGCTAATACATCCATCCTTCTATTCCTAAACATACTTCCAATTTCACATCTTTTACTCTCTATCGTACTACATCCACGCACATTCAAACACCCCAAAACTAGAGTGCGGGGAGCAGTCACTCTCCCCCCAGCTCCATCTCTTTGTCGATGTCTCACAGGATGTAGATACAGGAGAGGGGGTTCCTAACCCCCTCGTCCCGTCCCTTTTAGTCGCCTCTTACGACACGCAGGGATAACGTTGGCACTATTCTTGTTTTTATGCTCCCGCGGCCACAGGGGGCATAATTTTAGTGAGGGATAATTACCCCATCCGCTAGTTAGCGGGAGGGGGTTGGAGTAGACTAGTTACCCCGCTCAATGACACCTGTCGGTTCAGTAACCACTTTTGCTTTCTGGCAGGACTTCTAGGGGGACAGGTTGGCGGGCCAATTTGTATAAATAGCTTCAGGTTTGTATGTTAGGAAAAATACAAATTATTTAAAAATTTGTTATTTGTTCCGACAGATACAAACCTTCGCTATTTATTAGGGTGACTTACTCTTAGGAGGGAGGATGTCCTTACCAACTGGCCTTGGTCATGACCCGGGGTCCTCTCTATTTCGATCTGTGATCGATAGTAGAGGGAACCCTACCCTCGCTAAAATCAAAGTAGTTACAAGGTAACTCACTGATAGCGGCCTGCAGAAGCTTGTGTGAGAGAGACTCGTGGCTTATCTTCATGTAGGAACTCGAGGATTCTAAGACATCCAATACCCTCCCTCAAGAGGTATTAAAGACGTAACAAAGTATTCATTCATACCCAGGATGCACAAGGGAAATGATTCTTACCTGCAGAGGGGTGAGGTCAGCTATGGTTCGGTCTTGCGGAGCTATTTCCCCAGGGGGGGAGAAGGAGAAAGAAAGAAGTGAGCCAGACATTCTTTTCATTCACCCTAGACTAACCCGGGTAACCTCAGCCCTCAACCCTCTGCTACTTGTCCATCAAGGAGCCTGAGGCATTAGATCACTTGCTGTGCGGCCACCACAAGACCAATGGAGAAGGTTTCCATGCTCCTGTGGGTTACGTCTTTCAGGTAGTGGGCGGTGAAGGTCGTCTGACACTTCCACGCGCCCGCTTGCAATACCTGTGCCACAGAAAAATTTTTCTTGAACGCCAGAGACGTTGCAATGCCTCTGACGTCATGAGCTCTGGGTCGGTTGGACAGAGGAGGATCTGGATATAGAGCGTATTCAATTACTTTCCTTATCCAGGAGGAAATAGTATTCCTCGTGACCCTCCTCTTGACCTTCCCCGTGCTGACAAAAAGTGCTCGTACACGGGGGCGAGGTTTTGCTGTTCTTTTCAAGTAACACCTCAGACTCCTCACTGGACATAGTAACAGTTGGTCTGGATCTTTGGTTACAGAACGATGACTCTCTATCCGAAATGGGCCGAACCTGGAGCCCGGCACACCCTGATTTTGAGTCTTAGCTACAAACTCAGGGACGAAGTTGAGGATTACTTCCCCCCATCTCCTAGAGTGGGAGACATCAGCAGATAGACCATGAAGTTCGCTGACTCTCTTGGCCGAAACCAAAGCGAGCAGGAACACTGTCTTCCACGTGAGGTAGCAATCTGAGGCCTGGCGTAGTGGTTCATAGGGGAAGCCCCTCAGAGACCTGAGGATCCAAACCACGTTCTAAGGGGGAGGTCTTAGCTCTGCCTGGGGGCAAATAAGTTCGTACCTGCGTACAGTGATGCCTCAACATACGAAAGTAATCCGTTCAGGATACGGTTTCGTATGCTGATTTTTTCGTATCCTGAGTCGCGTTTTACATGTAAATAGCCTAATCCGTTCCTAGCCTTATAAAAAGACACCTTTTCTTTCATAAACACGCTGAGCTGTAGTAATAAACATGCAATGCAGCCATTTCTATCATTCAATAATTAACCCAACCATTAAAAACAGCCTAATCCATTCCAGACACCACCATGAGATTATTCAATAATGTAGTTATAGCCTAGTTATCCCCTCCAAGCCCTAAGAAAACGGTCCGTTTTCTTTACTACTGTATAAAAGTTATGGTACTGTATGTAAAGCATTTGGATCAGTGAAGGTGTATTGTTACCTGTACACCTAAATTAAGGGTTGATACCCTGAAAAAAAGGGTACTGTGCTCTCGGCGACGAGTTGGGATCTCGTAAGCTTTTCGTATCCTGAAATTTTTTTCGTATACTGGGGCATAAAAATCTTTGTATCGCTTTTCGTACCCTGAATTTTTCGTAAGCAGAAACTTTCGTATCCAGAGGTATCACTGTATGAGTAAAGAAAGTTCCAACGAGGAGGAAATATCGACTCCTTTCAATCTAAAGGCGAGACTCAAGGCTGAGCGGTAGCCTTTGACTGCCGGGACCGAGAGAAGCTTTCCTTCCCGAAGGTAAACAAGAAACTCCGCTATAGTTGGAACAGAGGCATCGAGGGGAGAGATACCCCTTCCACGACACCAACCACAGAAAACTGACCACTTTGCCTGGTAGACTGCCTCTGTGGATCTCCTGAGGTGTCCAGCCATTCTTTTCGCAACCGGTTGCGAAAAGCCTCTCTGTGTGAGGAGGTGCTGGATAGTCTCCAAGTGTAAAGTCGAAGCGAGGCTACGGCTCTGTGAAAGATGTTGGCATGTGGTTGTTTGAGGAGATCGTGTTGTGGAGGAAGTTCCCTTGGGATCTCCGTGAGGAGATGCAGAAGATCCGGGAACTATTCTGCATGATGCCATAGCGGAGCTATGAGGGTCATTTGCAAGTTGTTGCTTGCTCGTACCTGGTTGAGGACTTTTCTCATCAGACAGAACGGGGGAAACGCGTAAGCGTCCAGGTTTATCCACCGTTGTTGAAAAGCATCTTGCCAAAGAGCTTGGGGATCTGGGACTGGGGAGCAGTACAACGGGAACCTGAAATTCAGGGCCGTTGCGAATAGATCCACAGTCGGGGAACCCAACAAAGTCAGGACTTTGTTGGTTATCAGAGGATTCAAAGACCACTCAGTGCCTACTATCTGAGTAGCTCTGCTCAGCTTGTCTGCTAGCACATTCCGCTTGCCCGGAATGAAGCGAGCTGATAGGGTCACCGAGTTGTCTTCTGCCCATCTGAGTATCTCTACTGCAAGATGGCACAGCTGCTGCGAAAAGGTACCGCCCTGTTTGCTTGGACAAGCTACTACCGTGGTGTTGTCGTTCATCAGCACCACGGAGTGCCCCGCCAGGACCTGGTGGAACTCTTTGAAGGCCAGAAAGGCTGCCCTCACCTCTAAGAGATATATGTGCTAGTACCTTTCTGATTCGGACCATTGGCCGGAGATGTAATGGTGCAGCACGTGAGCCCCCAACCCTTCTTTTGATGCATCCGAAAACAGCATCAATTCCGGGGAAGAGATGAGAAGATCGACCCCTTTGCAGAGGTTCGGCTCCGCCAGCCAACACCTGAGGTCCGACTGTTCCTCAAGCCCTATGCGGACTAGGTGATCCCGAGAATCGGAGTGCTGGTTCCACTGGGATTTTAGTCGCCACTGGAGGGATCTCCTCCTGAGGCGACTGTTGGGGACCAGTCGGATCAGGGAAGAGAGGTGACCGAGAAGGCGAAGCCAATACTACTCCGGGAGCTCTTCCCGACTGAGAAAGACCTGTGCTATCTCCCTCAGTCTCTGGATCCTTTCGTCTGATGGAAACGCTTTGTGCCTTAGGGTGTCTAATCGCATGCCTAGGTATACCAGTTCTTGAGAGGGGAGCAATTGAGACTTCTCGAGGTTTACCACGATCCCCAGATCCTGGCAAAACCTTAGAAGCTCGTCTCAGTGGCGGAGAAGGGCCGCCTCCGAGTCTGCCAGAATCAGCCAGTCGTCCAAGTATCTTAGGAGACAGATGCCGACTCTGTGAGCCAAAGATGATACTAGGGCGAATACTCTCGTGAATACCTGGGGTGCTGTGGAAAGATCGAAACACAGTACCCTGAACTGGTAATGCTTCCCATTGAACATGAATCTCAGATACTTCCTGTAAGATCGGTGAATTGGGATATGGAAGTATGCGTCCTTCAGATCTAGAGTGCACATAAAGTCTTGAGGTCTTATCGCTTGTTTGACTGTGTCGGCCGTCTCCATCCTGAAAAGTGTCTGTTCGACAAACCTGTTCAGGGCTTAGAGGTCGATGACTGGTTTCCAGCCTCCAGACGCCTTTTACACAAGAAAGAGTCGACTGTAGAAGCCTGGGGACCCTTCGAGGACCTCTTGGAGAGCGTCCTTCTCCAACATGGACTGGACTTCTGCCCTGAGGGCAAACTCCTGTGCGGATCCCTTCGCACAGGAGTTCAATGGAATCGGCATTCGAGTCAGTGGAGGAAGAGAGAGCGTGAACGGGATACGATACCCTGAACGAATCACCTCGACCGTCCAGGGTTCGGCCCCGTGGTAAAGCCACCTCTGCCAGCGGCTTTGCAGGCATCCCCACACAGGTGGACAAATGGGAGGATTGCCTGTCTTATTGGGACCAGCCTCGGCCAGATCCCCTCTTACCCTTTCCTCCACGGAAGGACTTTTTTCTGCGAAAGGCCTGCTTTGCACCCTTTTTACCGTGCTGTTTTGGGTCTCAAGCCCTTTTTGGCTGCGGGTTCTGCTGTGCTTTCCGCTGTGGCTGAGAGGGGTAAGGTCTAGCTGTTAAGACCTTTTAGATGAGGGAGTCCTGACTGGACTTCCTCCCCCTCTCTGCCACCCACTCGACATCCTCGGGATGGAACAAAGAATTGCCCACGAAAGGAGCATTTATCAGACTCGCTACTTCGGGCTGAGGGAGATGTTTATAGAGCTTGCCTATGACGGCATCTCTCCTCTTCAGGATAGTGTTGGCCCAAAGGTTCACTACCTGATGAGAGAGGAACTCGATGGCCCGAAGGCCGGACAAAAGGAAAGTCTCCATAGCCTTCCTGGAGGACTCCCGAGACAGGTCTTTAGACCGCATCAGTTGTCTTAAGGAGCCTAACCAGAAATCCAGCCACAAAGCAGCCTGCATGGCGTACTTCGCCACCTTCTCCTGGTTTAGGATTTCAGAGGCCAAAAAGGAGACAGGAAGTCCCATAAGTTTCTCGAAGGGGGTGGCCTTCGAGAGTGCCTCTATAGAGTGGTCGAGAGGCAGCGTTGGAAGAGATTCTCCGAGGATCTCGTAGTACCTCCTCTGAAACACACACGGAGGAGGTAAGAGCTTGGAGGATGAGTTGGAGCGGAGAGAAGAGGAGGAACCAGTTGCCTGGGACACAGCCTTCTGTTTGGCACTCTTCAACCCCTTTGACCAGGGCAAAGTTGCACTGGTCCTATGAGGTTTCTGAGTGCCATAGAACTGGTCAAGGACCGTTTCTTTTCCATCTAGAGGGGCTGCCGATGGATCTGGAAGTCCATTGATGGAACGGATGCAGGCTAGGACCTGCCAGAAGGCGTGCTCCAATTCCTTCCTCTCATCCTCTGTAAGCTTAGAGCTAGCGGCTGCTGGCAGAGCGTCGTCCTCGAGATCACACTGCCCTTCCATGTCCAAGCTCTCATCCATAGGAGCCCAGGTGTGGGTCGAAGTCGTCAACTGTATAGACTGGGGATAGGGAGACTACCGGGGAGGTGCTTGCTTCCGGCTGCCTGGGAGGCAGTGAGGAAGGAAGCCTGGCCGAGGATTTGGGGATGGTGAACAAATCCTTTGGTTCCCTCCTACAAGGCCGGAGATCCTGTCCCCAAGGGCCTAGAGGTTTCCGTTGGCTTACGGGTGGAATGTAAGTCCATTGCCGTACGGGGTGAATCCCGTCCGGTCGCAGATCGTGCCTCATTAGACACTATCTCGACCGGTAAAGAAGGGGAGGAGTCTCCATAGTAAGTAACCCTATCCTCCTTGGGGGCTGAAGGACGAATAATTTTCCTTTCCCCCTTTGGCCTGGCCTGTAGCCTCTTGAACTGCAGGGGGCTACCCTGAGGTTCATGCCTAATCTCCTCCAGAGGTCTTTTGCGAGGGGATGATCGTCTCCCCTTGCTTGAGGGGCCCGCCTGTGCGAGAACTTCCGACCTCCTCCTAGGATCGGAGGGAGGAGAGGACCCCTTGCCTTACCTTGCCTTATTTTTTGTTTGGGTTCCCCCAGGTCCCTCAGTGTGAGGCACCTCGTATATCCACCAGAGAGTTGCTAATGCATCTTCCGGTGTATTTTGCATCTTCCAGTCTTGGATGGTCTGGGATGCATCTTAGGTATTTATCGAGCTGATTCTTAAACACATCTACGCTCACTCCTGATATGTTTCTTAGATGAGCTGGCAGCACATTAAATAGTCGCTGCATTATCGATGCTGGTGCGTCGTGGATTAATGTCCTGTGCGCCTTTCTCAGTTTACCTGGAATGCTTTTTGGCACTATTAATCTACCTCGGCTTGCTCTTTCTGATATTTTAAGCTCCATGATGTTTTCAGCAATTCCTTCTATTTGCTTCCATGCTTGTATTATCAGGTAGCGTTCTCTTCTCCTTTCTAGACTGTATAGTTTTAAAAATTGCAGTCTTTCCCAGTAGTCAAGGTCTTTAACTTCTTCTATTCTAGCAGTATAGGACCTTTGTACACTCTCTATTTGCGCAATATCCTTTTGGTAGTGTGGGTACCATATCACATTGCAGTACTCGAGTGTACTACGCACATAAGTTTTGTAAAGCATTATCATGTGTTCAGCTTTTCTTGTTTTAAAGTGTCTGAATAACATTCCCATTTTTGCTTTACATTTAGCCAACAGTGTTGCTATTTGGTCGTTGCATAACATATTCCTATTTAAAATTACACCAAGGTCTTTAATTGCTTCCTTGTTTGTGATTGTTTCATTATTAGGTCCCTTGTATGCATACACCATTCCTTCTCTGTTTCCATAATTTATTGATTCGAATTTATCGGAGTTAAATACCATCCTATTTATCTCCGCCCATTCATATATTTTGTTTAGATCTCTTTGTAGTGAGTTCCTATCTTCATCACAAGTAATTTCTCTACTTATTTTTGTGTCATCGGCGAAACTTCTCACTACGGAGTTTTCAACATCACAGTCTATGTCTGAGATCATAATAACAAATAGCAGTGCAGCTAATACCGTACCTTGGGGCACACCAGATATTACCTGGGCTTCATCTGATTTCTCGTCATTTGCAACCACTATCTGTTTTCTGTTTTGCAGGAATTCTTTTACCCATTTTCCTATCTTTCCCACAATATTATGCTTTCTCATTTTTTTCTCCAATATGTTATGGTCTACCTTGGCAAAGGCTTTTGCAAAATCTAGATAGATCACATCTGTGTCTTTTTCATTTATCATATTATTGTATATGTTTTCATAGTGTGCTATCAGTTGGGTCTGTGTACTTTTTCCAGGTACGAAACCGTGTTGACCCATATTAAACAAATTATTTTTGACCAAATGGTTCATTATTTTCTTTTTTATTACCCTCTCATACACTTTCATAATATGTGATGTTAGACTAACAGGTCTATAATTGCTTGCCTCTAGTCTTGATCCACTTTTGAAGATAGGGGTTATATAAGCTAATTTATGTTTAACATATATCTCGCTCATATCTATACTCTGTCTTAGCAGTATTGCAAGCGGCTTCGCGATAGTGTTTGCATTTTCTTTTAACAAAATCGCTGGAACTCCATCTGGTCCGGCTGCCGATCCATTTTTAATTTCGTTTATAGCCGTGACAATATCTGCTTCATTAATATCTATATCCGTTAGATATTCGACATTTTCTTCTCTCATTTCTGTTTCATTATTCTCATTCGCAATTCTTGGCGTGAACTCACTCTTATATTTTTCTGCCAATATGTTGCATATTTCCTTTTTTCATTCGTTAGCCGTCCTTCAATTCTTAGAGGGCCTATTTCTATTCTCCTTTTATTCATCCTTTTTGCATAGGAGTAAAGTACTTTGGGGTTTCTTTTTATATTTTGAAGTGTCCTTTCTTCTAAGTCCCTTTTTTCATTTTCTTTCGACTGTATAATCTTTTGTTCTGCATTTTCTATCTTACATTTTATTTCTCTCATTTTCCACACATTTTTTTCTTTTGCAAGATTTTTCTTCCACTTTCTAATTTTCTGAAATAAGATCCTTCTGTCTCTTGGTATGCACGTCTTATGTTTATTGTTTTTTTTAGGAACATATTTTTCAACAATTTCCTCCAGTATTTTGTACAGTATGTCCGTATTTACCTGTATATTATCACTTATAAATACATTTTTCCATTCTTTATTCAGTTCTTCATTTATTTCTGACCATTTTATATTCTTACTGTAAAAGTTATATTTTCCATATCCTTCCCAAAGTTTTGTGCTTTTATTAATTCTGTGATCACTTGCTTTGGAATGAACTATCAATTCTATGACATTGTGGTCTGAAATTCCCGTGTTATACACTATTATTTCTTTAACATAATTCACCTCATTCACAAATACTAGATCTAGGACATTTTCCTTTCTTGTTGGAATGTGGTTTATTTGTTGCATATTATGTTCTAATAGCATATCTTGAAGCTTTTCAAATTGCCTCTTATCTTCTGCGCTACTATTACTATCTTTTTTATATGTATACATACAACCACTTTCTTCTATCCGTTCTTTCGAATCCACGAAAGGAAAGTTAAAATCTCCGGATAGGAGTATATTCCAGTCTTTATGGTTTCTACATATATCATCTATTTTTTCTATTATTATGTCAAACTCCTTAGTATTTGGGGGTCTGTAAACTACAATATTCACTAGTTTTTCAAATTCAAATTCTACCGCAATCAATTCACATTCTGTGTTGCTGTATTTTTCACAGACTTTTCCTTGATTTATGTCTCTTCCATATATTGCGGTTCCCCCTTGATTCCTATTTTTTCTGTCTGATCTATAAGTTTGGAAACCCTTTATCTGGTCATCACTGCCAGTCTCTTGGGAATACCATGTTTCACTTATATTTAATATATCTATTTTTTCAATTTGGGTTAGTTCTTCTAGGAACTCTATTTTCCTTTTAGAGTTACTCGTGACTAAACCCTGTGCATTCATCACTATTATGGTTTGTGTTTCATTTCCATTATTTAATATTGGTAATAATATGGATTCTCCCATGCTTCCTTCCTGTTCTGATATGATGTTCTTTTCTTCATTTCTCGGAATTCTGCCATTAAAAAATCCAACTTTTCCATAATATTTGTTCTTTCGCCTTCATACTTATTTTTGTGAGTAAACCTGCAATTATCCCAATATCTGCACCAACCCCTGGCATTATATATGCATTCTTTGTAGTTGGGCTCTATTTGTGGAGCTTTAGGTTGAAAGGCCTTTTTTGGTGCATAGTGCGGTATATACGCGGGAAGAGAGGAGGCGACAAGGGAATCCTAGGTGTATCACCTAAGGATTGGGAGCGGGGAACGACTCCCTTCATGGCTTGGCGCATTACATTAAATAAGTTGCTAAGCCACGGGAAAGGAAAGGACTACTCCCTGGGTTTAGGAACCTGGGCAGGTTCCCTAACCCTCTTGTCTGATGAAGCCTTCCCTACAGGCAAGATAGACACAGGCCTACCCTTAGGGATAGGATCTGGGCTCGGTCGCACAGGCGACCGTTGTCTCTGTTGAGGTCCAAGGGGCTCGAAAGACTGATTGTGAGCGCCAAGATGGTCGTGCGCTCTTGCGCCGAACTGTTGATAGGCGGAAGGGAGCTCGCGCGCGTGCCTCTCCCGATTGAGCGCACCTTTTTCGCGCTCCTTGAGCGCATGAGGTTGTTCGCGCACCTGGCACACAAAGTTTCTCGCGCGCAGTGTGTTGTTCGCGCGCATGGTGCCCAACAGGATGTTCGCGCGCATGGCGAGCAATAGGCTGTTCGTGCATATGGAGCGCCATAGAATGAACCTGCGCGCCATGATCGTCATTTTGTTTGCACGCGCCAAGGCGGTCGTGCGCGCGAGAGCTCTCAGGCTGTTGAGGGAACTCACTGCTACACTCACCTGAAGGTTCACGATAGCTTGTGTTGTGTGAACGCGAATGATCAACACAAAGAAAGTTTAAAAACTCTCTGTCATAATAAGAATGACTCTGGTCACGAGAACCCGAAAGTTCAGAGTGAACTGTGTTGCGCGAACTTGAAGGAGCAACGCAACGAGAAACCGGAGTTTTTCTGTCACGAAACACCGAGGTGTCAGCGCGACTAGAGTTACGAGAGCCCAAGGATTCAGCGTAACTCAGGTTACGAGACTCCGAAGGATCAGCATAACGAGGAATCGAGGTTCCTCTGTCACGAGATACCGAAGGATCGACGTGACTGACGGTAAAAGAACCCGGAGGTTCAATGTTACCGTCGTTACGAGAGCCCGAGGGTTCAGCGAACAGAAACCCAAAGGTTTCAAGTTGCAAGAGCCCCAAGGTTCAGTGCAACGGAGACCCGAGGACTCCTGCAGTCATGAGAACCCGCGGGATCAACATGACTAGAGCCCGAAGACTCACGATCACGCCAGCCCGAAGGGTGATTGTTATGAGACCCCGAAGGGTCAACGTGAGGAGAACCAGCAGGTTCAAAAAGACGGAGGAGAACGGCCGGGGTGGGGGGGTTGTTACCCACCCCTCCACTCTACGAACCTCCGGAGAGGAACGTACAACAGACTCCGCCTGAGGGGGAGACTGATTAGGATCGACAGATAAATCCTTCGCAGGGGAGGAAAATTCGCCTGAAGGAGAACAAGGTTCTCTCTCCGCCTCTGGAGGAGAACCTAAAGTGTAAGGAGATTGCCAATGCACAGAGGCAAACTTCTCTCGTGAACGAGAGATATGTTCCCCTGAGGGGGAAGCCCGCCTTGGAGAGAGCCCTGCCACCGCCCCTGGTGGGTTAACTAACTCCTCGGCGTTGGAACCAGACCTATGGTCTGGCAAGGAACAGGCGCTCGCTGGGGGAAGAGGAGCCGACTCACTAGGGGAGTCGTCATCCTCGTCTATCCCCCGGGGTTGACCTGAAGTCACAAGCCCTACGCTACTGCTCGACCATACCCCGGAAGGGCCTGGTCGAGGATTAGCTTCGGGCAGAGATTTGGGCGTAGAGGAAGCAGAAGCCCGCGATTTCTTCGATTTCGAGGAAGACCCCGAAAGCGAAGATTCGCGTTTAGACTTCTTCTTCTTCTTACGCGCAAACCTCTCCCACTGGGAGGCAGGCCACTTCCTACACTCGGAACAGATGTTGTCCCGCGAACACTGAGTTCCCTGGCAAGCCGGGCATAAAGGATGTGGGTCTGTATCCAAGGACGACATGATGGTGCCGCAGCGGCGGCCCTCAATCCCAGGACATGTCCGCATAGCGGGACAATAACCATACACACACCAACACACAAAAGAAAAAGGAAAAGTAACAAAGTCAAGGCAGTTTGTTAACGGGAGAGAGACGGCACGTCTACACTCTACCGAGCCAAAAGTAAAAGTGGCTACTCAACCAACAGGTGTGAGTGAGCGGGGTAGCTAGTCTACCCCATCCCCCTCCCGCTAACTAGCGGATGGGGTAATTATCCCTCACTAAAATTGTCTTGGCTGGTTTTTAGCGTTGACGAAAGTAATACCCTAATAAATAGCGAAGGTTTGTATCTGTGTTGGAACAAATAAGGTTATCTTTTGCTAAATAGTTACTCCCAAAAGTTATCTATTGCTATACAATATTCTTGCTACATTTTTTTATGGGTCTGTAGTAGTAAGCACAATGACATTTTTCCTTACATTCAGTATTGTGAATAGTTGTAAAATCTGACTTTTTATCCATTCCAGAAGACTCTTTAGTGGATTTAAGATAATTTGATTCAAGTTGATTTCAGCAACTTAATTTATCCAGTTCAATTAAAATTTGGGTTAATTCTAACAAATTGGCTTGATATGAATAAATCTATTTCATTTTATAATTAAAAAAATGTTCATACAAAATGTGTTCTTTCCTCTCTACCATACTGCCTTTTCACTAATCATTGACCAGATAAACAAAGAATGAAGAATGGAATTGACTACGAATGTGGGAGTGTTAAGCTATCAGCCAGCTCCCTTTTTTCTTCACTTATTCTACCAGACACAGATGAATCCAAGTATTTTTTTGCAAGAAAAAGTGCTAATTATAATTAACAGGTTTGCAAGGAAAATCTATTTTACCAGTATCATCTGGAATACTAAATATCACAACAAAAAATTATTAAAAAAAATGTTACTCACCGGAGGGGTATCAGTTGAAGTATTTATTGAGGCATCTGGTGCTGGAACAGACTGGTTTTGTACAGGAGGTTTCACTTGAGTAGCTGTACCAGCTGCCACCATATTTGTTTGGCCAACATGATTACTGACAGCTTGAATCTGTTGTCCTTGCACAACTTGCTGAACTACATTTTGACCACTTACAACCTGCTAAAAAATGTTATTTTCATTAGTAAAATAAATTTTTGAATATACTTACCCGATGATCATGTAGCTGTCAACTCTGTTGCCTGACAGAAATCTACGGTCGGGATACGCCAGCGATCGCTATACAGGTGGGGGTGTACACAACAGCGCCATCTGTGAGTAGGTACTCAAGTACTTCTTGTCAACAAGAACTCAATTTTCTCCTCGGTCCACTGGTTCTCTATGGGGAGGAAGGGCGGGTCCTTAAATTCATGATCATCGGGTAAGTATATTCAAAAATTTATTTTACTAATGAAAATAACATTTTTCAATATTAATCTTACCCGATGATCATGTAGCTGATTCACACCCAGGGTGGTGGGTGGAGACCAGCATACATGTTAACAAAGAAGCTAAGTATCCCGTATCTTATTTTAGCCGTTATTCAAAATAACAAACATAAAATAAATAAGTACCTGGTAAGGAAGTCGACTTGAACCATTACTCTGCCTTCTTAAGTTCGTCTTCCTTACTGAGCCTAGCGATCCTCTTAGGATGCTGAGCGACTCCTAGGTGCTGAAGTATGAAGGGCTGCAACCCATACTAAAGGACCTCATCACAACCTCTAATCTAGGCGCTTCTCAAGAAAGAATTTGACCACCCGCCAAATCAACCAGGATGCGGAAGGCTTCTTAGCCTTCCGGACAACCCAGAAATATTTCAAGAGAAAGATTAAAAAGGTTCTGGAATTAGGGAATTGTAGTGGTGGAGCCCCCACCACTACTGCACTCGTTGCTACGAATGGTCCCAGAGTGTAGCAGTTCTCGTAAAGAGACTGGACATCCTTAAGATAAAAGACGCGAACACTGATTAGCTTTTCCAAGAGGTTGCGTCGAAAATATTTTGCAGAGATCTATTTTATTAAAAGGTCACGGAAGTTGTGATAGCTCTAACTTCGTGTGTCCTTACCTTCAGCCAAGCTTGGTCTTCCTCATTCAGAAGGGAATGAGCTTCTCGTATTAACAGTCTGAAAATAATAGGATAAAGAATTCTCTGACATAGGCAAAGATGAATTCTTAACTGAACACCATAAAGCTTCAGACGGGCCTCGTAAAGGTTTTTAAAATAGAACTTAAGAGCTCTACAGGACATAATACTCTTTCTAGTTCATTTCCAACCATACGATAAGTTTGGAATAACGAACGATATTGGTCAAGGCCGAGATTGATTGATTGATTTAAAGTTTTCAGGCATCCTGACATCTGAGGTCATTGACGCCGGTAACATTTAATTTATGTATACAAAAATAAAAGATAAAATAAAATAAAAAATAAAAGAGTATTCAATTAAAATCATAAAAGTTGAATGTAATAAAAGTTAAATATTTTTCGGCTAGAAAACCAAGATGTAGAACATGTAGCCGTTTCGGATGAAAATCCGATGTTCTTGCTGAAGGCATGAATCTCACTGACTCTTTTTAGCTGTGGTTAAGCATATCAGGAAAAGAGTCTTAAAGGTGAGATCTTTCAGGGAGGCTGATTGAAGTGATTCGAACCTGTCTAACATAAGGAATCTTAGAACCACGTCTAAATTCCAACCAGGTGTAACCAAACGACGCTCCTTCGTGGTCTCAAAAGACTTAAGGAGGTCCTGTAGATCTTTATTGTTGGAAAGATCTAAGCCTCTGTGACGGAAGACTGATGCCAGCATGCTTCTGTAACCCTTGAAAGTGGGAGCTGAAAGAGATCGCTCTTTTCTCAGATATAAGAGGAAGTCAGCTATTTGAGTTACAGAGGTACTGGTCGAGGATACGGATACTGACTTGCACCAGTTTAGGAAGAATTCCCACTTCGATTGGTAGACTCTAAGGGTGGATGTTCTCCTTGCTCTAACAATCGCTCTGGTTGCCTCCTTCGAGAAACCTCTAGTTCTCGAGAGTCTTTCGATACTCTGAAGGCAGTGAGACGAAGAGCGTGGAGGCCTTGGAGTACCTTCTTACGTGTGGCAGACGTAGCAGGTCCACCCTTAGGGGAAGAGTTCTGGGAACGTCTACTAGCCATCGAAGTACCTCGGTAAGTTATCCTCTCGCGGGCCAGAGGGAAGCAACTAGTGTCAACTTTGTCCCATCGTGAGAGGCGAACTTCTGCAGTACCTTGTTGACAATCTAGAACGGAGGGAATGCATATAGATCTAGATGAGACTAATCTAGTAGAAAGGCATCTAAAAGAACCACTGCTGGGTCCGGGATAGGTGAGCAAAGTATTGAGAGCCTCTTGGACATCGAGGTTGCGAAGAGATCTATGGTTGGCTGGCCCCAGGTGACCCAAAGTCTCTTGCATACATCTCTGTGGAGGGTCCAATATGTTGGAACTATTGTCCCTTCCTACTGAGACAAACTGCTAAGACATTCAAGTTGCCTTGGAAGAAATTTGTTACTAGTGAAAAGTCTAGACCTGTTGAACAGGAGAGGAGGTCACTAGCGAACTCGCACCATGTCAGAGAGTAGGTCCCTCCTTGCTAGGAGATGAACATCAAAGCAGGGAGTTGTCCGTGTTGACCTCCATTACTTTGTCTTGAAGGAGAGACCTGAAGCTTTTCCAGGTCAGACGTACTGCCAGAAGCTTCTTGCAGTTAAAATGCATTGTCCTTTGACTCGAGTTCCATAATCCCGAGCATTCCCTACCGCCTAAGGTCGCACCCCAGCCTACGTCCGATGCGTCTGAGAAGAGAACGTGGTTGGGAGTCTGAACAGTCAGGGGAAGACCCTATAAAAGGTTGATAAAGTCCTTTCCTCAGGTTAGACCAGACTTATCTTCCGGAAACCGGGATCGAGACCGCTTCTAGCGTCTTGTCCTTTTCCAGTGAAGAGCTAGATGAAACCGAAGAGGACGGAGGTGTAGTCTTCCAAGTGACACCAATTGCACCACGGATGACAGTGTCCTAACCAGACTCATCCACAGCCTGACAGGGCCGTATTCCTTCTTCAGCATCTTCTGGATGGATAGCAGGGCTGGGGATTGATCTTCTTGTTCAGCCATGTCCTCATCAGAGGGTTCCTCATCCGAAACTGATGAGGAAACGGCAACGGAGTGGGTAACGTCTGACTCGCTGAATCCGGTCGCACTTGGATGCGTGACGGAGCCGGACACAAGATCATGGTACTGCTGCACAGTCTGTGAACTGTCAACCATGGGGATGCGAGGAAGTACAGCGACAACCCGAAACTGTCTAGACTGTCTGGGTAGTACAGACAACCCCTTATCGGGTTGCTGAGGTTGCCGCACTGCGTCACAACAAGTCACCTCTGCTGGTTGTTGAACGTCTTCCCAGTGACACACTGAACGTCCACAACCACCTCCGAGAGTAGCTTAACGTCAACGTGCGACTGGCAACCCACACTGGGTCGCACCGGTGGAGGAACCATCTCAACTGGCGGACGTGAGTAGGATACCTCAGCGTCAACAGGGCGTACAACCAACCGGTAGGAAGGTCGTTGGCAAGAAGGTTCTTCTCCGTAAAAAATCCTCTATCAAGGACTAAGCTTGGACTGCATGTCTTGCAACAAAGCCCAAGGTCTATGGGAGCAGGTGTGGCAACAGACGGGGTTAGCGACTGAAGCGGAACCATTTACCCTCCCTGGAAGCATGTTATGCTTAAATTAAAGTCCATAGGAGGCTAAGCAGCTTAAGGCTCCTCTCCAAATGACAGAGTCCTCAAGGGAATATCAGAAGGAGGGAGAACAGCACTTTCTCATCTACAGGAACCATATCCGAGAAAAGCTAGGTTCTCTCAGTGAGGGTTTCACTGGTGCAAAAGCAGCAGACCAGAAGGCAACGTTATGAAACTGCTTGACAGTCTGTGAACTGTCAAAAACTGAACTGTCAACCACAACAGGAGCGTGAGGACATACAGCACTGGTGTATAAGTAGCAGACCAGAAGGCAACGTCATGATAACTGTTTGACAGTCTGTGAGTTGGCAACAACCAAAGTTGTGTGGGGAAGCCTCAACTCCTGACTGACTAGTTAGCTGCGGGCGAGTGGCGGTAACCACAGTGTGTTGCGGAGGCTGACACACCGTGTCAAACACGGCAGCTTGTGGTAGCTCACGCACGGCAACGGAGAGCTCTGTGTGTGGGAGTCATCATACATCTGGCAGGGTTGACTGTGCATGGGTGGAGGAGCTCTCACAACAAGAGTGTGAGAGCAGGAAGCCATGCCGGGCGCACAACCGTGGGAGGTGTAGGCCCACGGGTGCATCGTCAACCTTCTCCGCAGTCGGAGTGTGGGAGCTGGCAACAACAAAAGCAGAGTGCTGGTGTGTGGGAGGGGCTGCAGTGGGTTGAGGAGCATGCGGTATGGTATGCAGAGCATGCTGTAAGGTATGCGGCTCATGCTGCATGGTATGCGGAGCATGCTGTAAGGTATGCAGAGCATGCTGCATGGGCTGCGGAGAATGCCGCATAGTGCTGGAACCCGGCAGCTCTACAGAACCTTCCCACTGCTGATGCGGTAGCTCACGCATGTTAGCAGATGGTGCAGCAAGAACATGCGTCTGGCAGGGTGGACTGCGCATCGGAGGTGGAGCTCTCACAGGTGGAGTGTGGGAGCAGGCAGCCGCAGTATCTGCTGAGCGCACAACCTCGGCGGGTTGTAGGTTAACAGGTGCATTGTCAACCTTCCAGCACGATACTCCTGCATGAAGGAGCAAGCTGAGACTGTATAGTCTGCAGCATGGACCACTAGGGTCTATGAAAGACAACAACAAACGGAGCTACTGTCCGTTGTGACTGAGGGTCTAAAACAGCTGGTGCGGCAACAGACGGAGTTACTGCCTGTTGCGGTACCACCTTGCCTCTCTTGGGAGGTGTGCAGTTGTCGTACTGCAGCGAGTCCGAACTGACCCAGTGGCTACACCTAGGCCGTTGGACTTGCGCGGAAGGGACCGACTTGCACTTAAAAGCTGCAAGATTTGGTCCATGGTTTCTGCGAGAAACCTCTTCCGCAGACGAGGAATAAATGGGCTCTCTCGTCTTTGTGTGGGTGGGGTGATCACGTCGGCAACGTGTGTAGATACACCCGAAACCACGGAGGGAAACGTTTGTTCGTTGATCAAGACCTGTGGAACCCATAAGTCCTTCGACATTACTTCTCCCCTGGGCTTGGGAGCTTGTAAGAGGTATCGGACAAGGTGAACAACTGGCACGAACAAACGAACCCTCGAACGCAACACTGTAACACTTTGCGCATATCACTTTATCACTTTTGATTTTCTGTTTGCACTTATTTCACTGAACTCGAAACTTTAAGTGGTTTGTACCTGAAACACGCAATCCTATCCTTCATTAAAAGGTAGTAATTGCGAAAACAGTTTTACAATGTAACAGAAAAACATAATGAAAGATAAAGAATTCAGTGGCTGGAAAAGAGACTAAACACTAGATCAAATAAACTACGTTTAAAATCTCTCACCGCATAAAGCCTGGGAACAAGAATAAAACTCTAGAAACGTTTTACCTTCTTCCCCTATAGCGACTAGGGAGAAGAGTAAAAAACGAGAACAACGTTACCCGCTTGAACGAAACGTTTATCCTCCTCTCTCTCCCTCCGTCTCTATCTCTCTCTCTCTTGACTTAGAACCTGAGAGATGAGCCCAATTATATATCGTTAAAACATATTATTTGTTAAAGGAAAAAAAAAAAAAAAAAACTGAAAGGTTTCCCAAATAAAAAGTTCCTTTATTAGAATTAAAACCATTTAAGCTAAGAAAGAATGAACGAAACGCTAGAATCGGTTTACTCTTACTGCAACGTGAAACCGTGAAATACTCTCTCTCTATCGTAACGATAGAGCGCAAGTTGAACGTTCTGAACGTCAACAACTGCGGAGACTAAACTAAACGTTAGTTCAACTTTGAAAACAGTACGAGACTATCAAAGAAATTCTTTCAAAAACATTAAAATTAAAATAGCATAAATTCTTAACAGGAAAAACGATATGACGGGCTCAATGTTAATTAACTTCGGTTCCAAGTAAGGACCGCCTACTATTAGGAAAGGTCGCATATAAACAAACATAAAAATTAATTTTTATAAGTTTATAATAAATGGAAAGTTAATCGAAGAGGCCTATAAATGGCGGAGAGATATAAAATAAATCTATAACTTTGTTAAGCAAAATTACCAAAAACCTAAACACACTTCCGTCTAAGGGAAGGGTCGGTCATTAAAGTGAAAGAGAGTCTATACTCTCTTCGACACCAACACTTCCGTCTAAGGGAAGGGTCGGCCATTTAAAAGTGAAAGAGAGTCCATACTCTCTTCGTCACCATAATTAAATCTATCCAAAACGAGTTCAAGTTTTGAAATGAAGATAAAACCCCTGCATAGCGAAAGCTCAAAACTGGAATAGTGTACTTCACCAAAAAGTTGTGAAAACAAATCCAGTTAGGGACGGCGTATTAGTAGGTCTTGCCGGTGGCACGACAGAGGAAAAATTGAGTTCTTGTTGACAAGAAGTACTTGAGTACCTACTCACAGATGGCGCTGTCGTGTACACCCCCACCTGTATAGCGATCGCTGGCGTATCCCGACCGTAGATTTCTGTCGGGCAACAGAGTTGACAGCTACATGATCATCGGGTAAGATTAATATTGAAAATGCCAAAATATTAGCAGACTATTCATCACAATTATAAAATTATTTTTTAGAATTGGTCCCTTAAAATAAAGAACAACTTAAACCAAATAACAAATCTTAAAAGTAATCTGTATTTTCCCTAGCTATAAAAACATGAGTCCTTTAAAATAAGCCTATGTGTTCAGAAGTACTGAAACATACGTGGAATCATTAACAAGGAAGTTAATGAATGACAGATGACAGGCCATTTTTTTTTCTTTAGGCCTAGAACTCACAGGTGGTTAAAATGGGAAATTTAATTTAAAGAAATGAGATTTGTTTAGCTACAAAAAATATTTCATTTATATGTTTGTAAGCATTTACAAATGTTTCATCATGTAAAATAGGGAAACTGTTCACTTGCAACTGATGAAATACCAATGGCTGTCACACCAGGTTTGCAATTGCCAAGAAACTCTAAAGGTACCAGTAAATGCAAGAGCTTGGTATTGGCACAGAGCGGTGCACAAGCGTAAGTCATAGTCCTTTATCATTACAGGAATGGGAAATAGGGGTATATGTACCCTACCCTCTCATGGCGTAATTTACTGGTGATTGGTCTTAATAGGACTGCTTCCCTGCATCTGGTGCAACTGAGTCAACTATAACACTATCCCACATTCCATTTGACTGACCCTGAAGGCCCCAGTTAGAAGGCGAGTATTGCCAATGTCTTCCAAAGAAAAAAAGCAATCACCATAAGCCCTAAGGAACTTTTAGAGAAAGGTCTTCCAACACAACTATTTTCTTTATTTTTTTCTCAAGAAAAAAGTGCCTGACATAGAGAGAGGAGGAAGAGAAAATAGAAAATTTCCTCTACTGTACTTTCCTTTACCAACCATCCTTCCTACTTGTCACAGTGGAGTCATGGTGTGGGCAACCAATAATGACTGAAGTCCATATTCTTCCGCCATGACACAAACCTCAACAATGAGCATTTTGTCACCAAGGGAGCAATGAAAATATTTGCAGACACTGCACTATGCAAGGATCCCCAATTGGGAACAGTAGCAGCGTCAGGTGTGCACACCAGATGAATAAATTCATTGTTGGGCACAAAGCTTTTTCTAAATCGAGCCACGGCCACCCAAGGAAAACTGTAGTGACTACTGTACCAAACACTAAGAAGAGTTATGACCAGAGATCATCGTCTTCATGATCGAAAAGAGGGAGAAAAATGGGGCTACTTACAGTCATCCCCTATAAAAGAACACAAGACATGAGGCTTTGAAAGGTAAAGGTTTATCTCCTCATAGGAACAGAATCTACTTTACAACATGCTTCTCTTTCGGTGAAGTTTCGCTAACAAGCGGGAGCTCATAAAAAAAAAACACTTGTCACAAACAAAAGTAAAAGATTCAATAATCAAAAGAGCAGCACAACAGTTTATAAATACTCGTTGCCGCCAAAGACAAAAGTGGCTATTCTATGACAGGCGGGTTGGCGGGGCCTTCATGCACCCTCTGTCATTACCAACTTCCTTGATAACAATTGAATGGCTGTTCAAGCACCACTTAATGGATGAAAGAGGAGTATACTGTACACAACAACTAGCATTTATAATACCATTGTTTTATAACAGCATGTTTAGTGTTTAGAGTGTCTTTATTAATTATGTAATTATTCTAATAAGGGAACAATGACATTTCTGATGTTACTAGTTTACATCATGCTATGGATACGATAACCTTTAACCTAGATCACAACATTTTTCATACAAGTATCTACATACCATATGTATCGTTTACTATAACATTTGTAATTCCTAACGAGTCTTTGTGTAGCTTTGGCTTACGAGCTAATTCTCACATGCTATGGTCTCACCAAAGGTGCGTAAGATATTTATACTTAACCAATTCTACTTTCAAGTATTAAATATAAAATAAGAAAAATAAAACTGTAAAAAATAATTACTTGTGTCTGAGGAATTGCTGAAGCTAATGTGGTTGTAACACCAACAGGAGTAGAAGCTTGATGTACCACCTGTGCTTGGCTTGGAACTAAATGTGTCATTATCTGTTGTCCGCTAATTCCAGTTAATCCAGCAGTCGTTGACATTACTACTTGACCTGCCAATATAAGAAGTTTTAATTCATAATCCGTTAAATTAAACTATTTTCATAACAGTAAAAAAAATTTCATTACAATTACACAATATGTGTTGAAAAAAATTTGATGCAGGAAATATCTTATATGCAAACATAAAAACTACAAAATCTATAAAAGGAAAGGAAATTATTTCCGAGTACCCGGTGTTTACAAAATCTCTTCAAGTAGCAAGAAAAAGACATATTAACATGCTGTTCAACAGTTGCGTTTCCTGGAAGGCTTTCAGAAGAATTAACTCCTTACTATACACTATCTGAAACAATTTAATGTCTCCTATTATACAAACTAGTACATGTATTGTAACATTCACTAAACTGTTGCCTCTTATAGTAATGAAGCCATTCTAAATAGGTGAAACCATTGAAGTATATCAGCCATCATTAATAAGAAAAGAGTGAAATAACATAAAGAAGACCCACATAATTTATCCAAGCAATTTGGTCTTCTACTCAATTAAAAAGCAGCCTGCAGGATTAAGAGATAGATCTCCATGTATAATGGCAGTTTGTATTCATGAAAATATAAGAAAAATTTCAAAAATTCAAAATATATCTTTTTAGAAAAAGTTTAATAGCAAATTGAGACAAAACAAGTCCTTCAGGTCAAAATTAGGAATATTAACCCATAGAGAGTTTACTTATACCTGTAAGCTGACACTTGATGCACAATAATTTATCCATCAGAAAAGCTATAAACTGTAGTATGCCAGATTTTTATCTAAAAAGTACAACTTGTGTTTATTAATTCAGTCTTTGTTTTCTTTTAATTTGGCAAATTACATAGAAACTACAGTATTTTTTTTTTTGCAAGTCATATTTGCCAAGTCTTTACCTTGCTTTACGTTTTTCCATGAATATCAGGAATTATGCATTTCTATATCAATGATTTTATCTGCACATGGACTCAATTCATTCATCTCATATTTGTAATTGTTTACTTTTAAGTGCCAACAATTCATATCGATAAAAAACTGGTAGTCTACATCCCTTTGGGGGCTGCTCCCATAGTTTTCATTAAATTGAGGAGGTAGGCTAAATGTATCATTGTATACAGTAGTATACATATTTCTTATTATATAAATTTACTTTTATATAAATTTTCATATCCTTGACAACTTATAAGATAAATTTAGTTCATTCATTTCTGATAATGAACAAAAATCTTTAAATGCAGGGTTTGCAAGCTGGTTTACTAAAGTAATGCTGCTTGTGGGTAATAGAGTAGGAAGTGTTTTTAAAATACTTTCCTTTGCAGATTCTATAATAAGCTATTATTTCTAGTGCTTTAGAGGAAAAATTTGCAGACCTTCAGGATTTGAATTGAATTTTGGAATATCTGGCCTGTTTGGTAAGACTGTTTCAGAGAGGGCTTTCAAGGTTGTGTCAGCCTTTGTGTGCTTTGTTATAAAGAAAAGAAAAGAGATATATGCCTCAATGGTATGGACAGTCTCTGAGGTTCAAATATATTCATTAATTTTAACTCTTATTTTGAGGCTTGTGTATGGTACCAGTCCTCTACTGATGACTTGAGGTCTTTTTCAAGAGCTCTAACCTTTGTAGAGTTCTTTTTACACTAGTAGTAGTCAGAATTCCTTTCTAGTAGACATTCTGGAAGAGTTGTCAACAGGAATCAAAGATCTTATAGGAGACAGTAATAAGGTCCTTCTGGGAGAATTCCAGTTGGAGGAAGACTTTCCCATGGATGAGGTTAGGCTAAGCATCGGGTAACGGCTCTGCAGATTAATAGATTATGTGCGTGTTTCTGAGAGAGAGAGAGAGAGAGAGAGAGAGAGAGAGAGAGAGAGAGAGAGAGAGAGAGAGAGAGAGAGAGAGAGAGATCTGTATCAGTTATCTTACCAATACTATACAGTAAAAGCCTCTGATTTTTCAACAAGAAATTGTGAACCTTCTTGAGAAATATATGATAGAAGAGGTATTAAACCCTGCTTTGGGGTTTTACAACATGTTATTCCTGGTCCCCAAAAACTTCAGGACGTTGGAACTCAGTTCTTGATGTCTCAGCCCTAAAGTTTTCTGTTGTTACAAAGTTTTCAATAGAAACACTCACAACAATTCTGGTTGATAGAAAAAAAAGATAGACTGTTTTTAATAGACTTCTCATACAGATATTTCCACAAACTGAATTATCTCATTTTGAGGAAATAAATTAATTTTGTAAACAAGTCAAAGGTTTACCAATTCAAGTGCATATTTTGTGGTCTCAAGACAACCCCTCATGTGTTCACCAGGATGATGGCCCCTATCTCGATATGGTTAGGATTTTTGGGGTTAACTGTTCTTTTATACCTGAGTGATTGGTCATTTATTTGGCGATTCGTTGTACAGTGCAGCAAAGGATCTGGGTTCTACGAGTATGGTTGCTCAGATTGCAGGATTGGTTGAGGACCCTGGGCAATTAAAAGAAGTCTTTTCTGTTTTCGGCTCAAAAGATTCTATAGCTGGGAATGTTAAAAACAACAGCTTCTTTTCAGGTTTTATTGTCGGAGAGGATTTAGTCTGCCTCTTAGTTTCATAAGTTCAAAATGTTGAAGCCTATGTTGGTTAGGGTGAGAATAAGACTTCTAGGCTCCATGGCTTCTTTAGATAAATTTGTTACAATGGGATATATAGAGATCACAAATTTTTAGGTAATTTTTATTTTTCCTTGTTATACAAACATGAATCATTTAATGGGAGCACAGTATACTTTCAGTGAAACAGGACACTGATGTTGAAATAAATACAAAAAGTGGCAAGCTAGTCCTACCTCCCAAAACAGGTCATTGAGCTCACACGCTGACCTTAGACCTAATATTTGCCACCCAAGCTGAGGCGGAAATGTAGCTAAAAGGATTTCTGTTTGAATAGTTAGACAAATTACTTTAAAAATTTGTGATCTGCTACAGGGTAAACCCAACACCACAAGAGGGATAAGGATTGGCCTAGTAGAGACCTGGAATGGTGGAGCTGGAACTGGCTCGCTAACTGCCTGTTCAACCGCCCAAATGAGCTCTTTAAACGATGGCGTGTCCTTCCCAAATGAAGGAACAGCAACAGGAACCCCAACAAGGTGTTCATCAATGAGCCGATGATGAGCAGATGCTTCTCTTGGCGAGTGATCCAAAGTACATGTACGCGCAGATCTTCATTAGTGGGAGGAGCTCGCCCGCCCACCTCGCCAGCCAGCCAGTGGCGAGTGAGTGTGCATCGATGCACAGTACTCTCCCACCAAACTAGGACTGGTTTGTCCACAAGCCGTAGTATTGTGGGCAGGGCCATGAATATTCATCAGAGAACATGCAAGAAGTTGACGAGCTGCCTTACACACTACTACAAGAGGAGGTGCACGCTCTTATTGGAAAAGACCAAGAAACTGGGGGCTTGTCTGCAAACACATATTGCCATCACTTGCAAATGTCAGCACAAGCTGGCTCCATCACATATGGAATTCAGACTTGAGGCAACAAACCCAAATGGTTAAGTCTAACGAGACTCGTGAAGGCCTGTTGTGCCCTGAAGGCATGATGGCAAGAGGCAGCGACTGCAAGCAGTTGGTGGGCATCACCATCTGTGTGGTTCGAAGAGCTGGACCGAGGCACAGACAAAACTAATGCCCGCTTAAGAGGAACTCGAGGAGGAGACCACTCAAGAGAGGAAACCCTTCTGCATTGGCAAGAAGGGCAACCTTCCTTGTAGGGTTGATGAACAGTGCGAACGTGTTTCTCCAGCTGAGGGAACTCAGTGCACTGAACAACCTCAGGTTGCTGAGAGTGTCCAGCATGCTGAGCATGCTCAGCTGGAATACTCACTTCGGGGGGATCACAAGCCAAGCCAGAACTCCGAAGAGACCTTGATAGCAATTCCTCAGGTGGGTGAGAAGTTGCGGAGGACCCTTCGGCTAAGGGCACGAGCCACTCCAGAGGGACTCTACTCCTGAGGCTGTGAGGGGGGGGGGGGGGGGGTGGCCATGGCCAACCGCTGCAGAGGCAGATGTACCCTCCTGCTGTGCCCCTAAATTCAGCACCTCCAACAGCCTTTCCTTAGAGGGGGGACCCAAAATCCCCAAAAGGAAGGGCAAAATTGACACATAACGTCAAATGATTGACTCCTTTGGCGGTGGGTGTTGTCGCTTCACTAGGGGAAGTGACAGGGTCCTCCATACCCAAAGGTTGCCGGGAGTCAAAGGGTCATCATTCTTACTCGTTTTTCCTCTAGAGGAAACTGAACAAGAAGTCGGGGGGGGGGGGGGGGGGGAACACGGAGTAAGTCGGGACTTCTTCGACCTTGAGGGTGACCCAGGGGGAGAAGAATCCCTTTTAGACTTCTTCTCCCATTGCCTACCATACTGCTCCCACTCGGAGAATGGCCACTACCAACACTACACAAGGAAATGCCCGAGCGCACATGTGTCGTCTGCACCAAGGGAGAAGGGTACATTGACATGAAAGTTTCGCAAAAGCACCCTTAGAAGCCAGGAAAAACCTGCATCTTTATAGTCCTCCATATGATGAATCACACCAGAAAAAAGAAAACAGAGTGAGTTTATAGCCAGTCTTTAAATCAGTTTTAATGGGAGAGACAGCATGTCTGCTCTCTACCGAGCCAAAAGCAATAAGTGGATAAACACACTAGCCGAGTGTGGTGAGCGGGGTGGTTGATCTAACCCCCATTAACTAGCAACGTGTTTTGTTTTCCTCTCTTATAAACTTTTTGGCTAGTTTTCTAGCTGTGCTGGAACATTATATCCCCATACTAGAGTGAATGGTTTGTATTTGTGTAGGAACAAACATTGCTAAGTTAATATACATTTACCTATATAGTAGAACTCCATATTGGAATGAATGTACTAAAGTTTTGATGATTACAGTATGTAGTTTATTAAAGAAATAATAGAACTCATTTATTTTCTTCAAAATTAGAATATCAAGTCTCTCTCGGATTTAAAAGAAAAATGTAATACATACAATAATGAATATATTTACCTGCACTGTTCACAACTTGGGTTCCAGAAACCACCTGACCCTGAACCTGTACCATCTGTCCTTGAACAACTTGACCACCAACAACTTGCTGCACTGGCTGTGACATGATTCACAATTTCTTCTCCTTTTCGGATTTCTCTCAAAAGTACTGCAAAAGTAGAATTCATTAATATAAATCAAATACAAATAAAATACAAAAATTACTTTTCATATATCTTAATTCAAACAATTCATGTATAAAAAAACCATCAGTTTACATTTGCCTTTCCTTCAGTCATAAGCTTTACACACATCTCAAAGGGAGATCCTCACCTGACTAGCCATCAAACCAAGTAGATCAGCACCTTTACAGATTGTAATCTCTCATTGCATTTCTACTGTTATCTTATCATTATTATATTTTCATTGCATGTCATTCAGTCTTGAAGGTTTTCTTTTTTAATTAAGGCTCTATTTCTCCATAATTATTCTTTTGAGAGGGATCTCTCATGTTGAATTAATAAGCATAGGTATTATTGTTGTCACCATCTGTAAATACAGCTTTCCTTTGTTCAACAGCCAGTTCTCATCATTATTTACTTAATTTGATATAGGTAATATTTTTCAGTATACAGTGAACCCTTGTTTATCGCGGTAGATAGGTTCCAGACCCGGCCGCGATAGGTGAAAATCCGCGAAGTAGTGACATCATATTTACCTATTTATTTAACATGTATATTCGGACTTTTAAAACCTTCCCTTGTACGTAGTACTGTTAACAAACTACCCTTTAATGTACAGAACACTTAATGCATGTACTACAGCACCCTAAACTAAAACAGGCACAAATATTAAAGGCGATTTTATATCATGCATTTCCTAAACACCTAAAAAGCACGATAAAAAAATGGCAACCAATGTTTTGATTACGTTCATCTCTGATCATAATGAAGAAACAAACTCATTTAATTTACACATATATGTATAGGTTAGTTTTTGCATCGATTATATTGATTATACAGTATGTTGATTTTGTTATTACCAATGTTTTACTTAATTTTTCTTAGGACTTCCAAATGAAATGTTTTTCTTTATGACGCCGCCTGAAACGACGGCGTCATAAAGTACTGTACGCTCAGTAAACAACCACGCTCAGAACAAACAAGGCATTTAACGCGCATGATGAAAGTGATAAATAATGATACAGTACAGTATTTACAGTAAAAGCATTTACAAAATATGTTACCTTACAAATATAATTTACCGTATCTATATAAAACCATACAGTAGTACTGTACAGTACATATTGTACGTAGCAAAGCAGGAAAACAAACAACTTACGAGAGAGAGAGAGAGAGAGAGAGAGAGAGAGAGAGAGAGAGAGAGAGAGAGAGAGAGAGAGAGAGAGAGAGAGAGATTGCTTTACGTACGTACTGTAAATGTAAATTTTAAACAAAAAAAATCAATTTACGAGAGAGAGAGAGAGAGAGAGAGAGAGAGGAGAGAGAGAGAGAGAGGAGAGAGAGAGAGAGAGAGAGACGTACGTACTGTAAATGTAAATTTTAAACAAAAAAAAATCAATTTACGAGAGAGAGAGAGAGAGAGAGAGAGAGAGAGAGAGAGAGAGAGAGAGAGAGAGAGAGAGAGAGAGAGAGAGATTGCTTTACGTACGTACTGTAAATATGACAAATTCGAAGATAATTTGTATTTTTCCTAACCATACAAACCTTAGCTATTTACAAAGGGTATTACTTTTAGCGTAGCTGAAATGGCGAGCCATTAGAATTTAACGAGGGTGTATTACCCCCCGCGCTAGTTAGCGGGGGGGGTAGGGGAGTGGTAGCTAGCTACCCCTCCTCCCCCCTCACACACAGGTGAATACTCACTTTCACTTAGAGGTAGGACTTGTCTTGGGGGACAGGGCTGGCGGGCAAATATGTGTAAATAGCTAAGGTTTGTATGGTTAGGAAAAATACAAATTATCTTCGAATTTGTCATTTGTTCCGTAACCGAAATACAAACCACGCTATTTACAAAGGGTGACTTATCCCTTAGGAAGGGTGGAAAGTCCCCAGCCATACTGGCTTTGGCTTTACCCGGGGACTCAGAATCCGAGTGAGTCGCACTCGAGAAAAGGAGTCCCCTGCACCTCACAAGTTTCCTTGCACCGCAAGGAACCATGTGGCCTACGTAAGCTTGTGTGTGAAGGAAGAAGTGTGACCCGTCTTAGGCAGTTGACCTGGAGTTCCAGAAGGAACTCTGGGTTAAGACGTTCCCAATACCACCTCGTCAGGGTATGGGGGACGCGACAGTATTGACTCAATACTCGGAACACAAGGAAGCATGGTTTACCTGCAGAGGTTCGAGGGTCAGCTATGCAGAGACCAGGATGCTGCTTCCCCGTAGAGGGGATGATGAAGAAAGAAGTAAGGGCCAGACATACTTCTTTCGTTCATGCAGACTAAAACCTGATAACAATGCCCTCAACCTTCTGCTACCTGTCCAAAAAAGGAGCCTGAGGTTAGACCAGCTGTTGTGTAGCCACCACAGAGCGATAGAAAACGTATCGAGACTCCTGTGGGTCACGCCCTGCAGGAAGCGGGGCTGCGAAGGTCATCAGACGCTTCCAGACTCCAGCTTGTAGCACCTGCGTCACAGAGTAGTATTACTCGAAGGCGAGGGACGTTGCGATGTATCCAACATCGTGCTGTAGGGCGACGTGACGGGGGGAGGGTCTGAAGACAGGTCGAGATGAATGTCCTTGAGTCCGGGCTGAAGAGGTATACTGGTGACTCTCCCCCCCATGTCCTCCTTGTGTTCCCAAATCGGCTGCAACTGAGGCCAAACTGCAGCTGTTCCCAGCGCTAACCTCTCGATTCCTGTACTGGCAAGAAAGAGAAGGTCTTGGGACATCAGACACAGAATGGAGACTCAAAATCTTGAATGAATCGGACCGAAGGGTCGGGACCCTCAGATTCTGAGTCTAGCCAACAACTCAGGAGCGAGCCTGAATGTTGCCTTCCCCTCTTCCTTAGAAAGGGGGGGAGTAGTAAGAGACCAAGAAGATTGCTCACACACTGGCCGTGGCCAGAGTGAGCAGAAGACCCAGGGCGGAATACAATCCGAGGCCTGTCGTAAAAGGGTCTTGAGAAGATCTCTTAAAGGACTAAAAGTCCGAGCCATGCTCCAAGTTGGAGGTCTTCCTCCGACTAGGGCAGGGACGATCGTAGCTTCGCATGAGCGAGGATAGATCCAGCGGGCAGGAAAAAGTTATTCCTTTAAGCCTGAAGGTCAGGGAAAGGCTGAGCGACAGGCTTCATTGCCAAGAGCGGAAAGGAGTTTCCTCCCGCCGAAAGGCAATAAGACCGTTATTGCTGGAGAAGAGGCCTCACGGGAAGAAGTATATCTCCCACGGCACCAACCACCTTAGACTCTTCACTTTGCCTGGGAGACCCCTGTGGATGACTATCGCAGATGACGCGACCTCCGTACCGCGACTGTAGCGGGTTGTCTCTTCTAGAGGAGGAAGCGTAGTGTCTCCAGGCATGAAGCCGAAGCGACGCCCCGGTTCGGGAGAGATGTCGCAGTGTGGTTGCTTGAGTAGTCTGCGCCGTGGGAGAAGCTCTCCCGGGAGTTCCGTCAGGGGAAGCAGAGGGTCCAGAAACCGTTCTGCACATAGTCCCAGTGGAGCTCTCCCATTGAAAGGTTGACAGACAACCTGGTTTTGTTGAGACCCATTGTCCGCAGACAAAAAGGAGGGAAGACGCAGGCGTCGAAGTTGTCCCACCATCACCGGAATGCATCTTGCCAGAGTCTCGGGGTCTGAGACTGGGGGGAAAACTAGCGGAAGCTTGAGGTTCCAAGCTGTCGCGATCAGGTCCCCCAGACCAGCACTTGCTGGTTACCCAAGGTCAAAGACCCCTAGGTACACTCTCTCTATGAGGCTCTGCTCGGATAGTCTGAGAGAGACATTCCCCTGCCTGGAATGAGAGAGCCGATGGTGGAATTGAGAGAATCTCAATCATCCCGATATCTCTACTGCAAGATGTGAAGGTGTGAAAATGCGTCCCCTGCTGGTTAGCATGAAGTCGACACGCAACGGGGCGACTTGGCAGGAGCGGGTAGGATCTGAAGAGGGGCCAGACTAAGGCCCTTAAGCCTGCCTGAATGATGGAGAGGTATCCTTCAGGTCTTGACCATAGGCCTGGACCGGAACATGCCCCCCCCCCCCTTTCCTTTGACGAGTCCGAGAACCGCATCAAGAATGTGGGGAAAGGATGAGAATATCCACTACCATCAAGAGGCTCCATAGGTCAACACCCATTGCAGGTTTAATAGTTCCGCTGGTCCCATAGGGCCAGGGAGTCCGGTTAAACATTGCCTGAAGCCACCGGAACTTGGATCGCCCCACATGGAACTTATCCTGAGGCGACCGTTCGGACTATAAACGGGTCAATGAGGAAAGAAGAACTAGGAAACGTTCCAAGGTAGGGCTGAAAACTCTGCTTGACTGAGAACAGGTACTGCGACTCTCCTCAGTCTTGCCACGGTGAACCGAAAGGAAGGCTCGGAGGATGTGGTAACAGAATCTGGCGTCCCCAGGTGGTCACCCATCCAAGTACCGACGTTGCTTAACCTCGCTGGACGGACGAGAAGCGGGGTTTCCAACGTGGTAAGGCGGTTGACTCAATATCATGGCCAGATACTCCAGATGTTGAGGCAGAGGAAGAGAAGGCTCCAAGCAAAATACCATGAGCCCACACTCATGGTCAGCATTCGGAAGCTTTTCCCGGGCGCTGAATCAGGTCGAAACCCGAGCCTACCGGAGTTGACCAGCCCTCCAAACAGCAGAGGAGGCGGAAGTCTGCACCTGAGCGGCCAAGAGGAAGGCAGGGAGAGTTCTCTGGGGAAACAAACCTGCTATGCCACGGCGGGATAGCCACACTGCATCATAAGCAGGAATACTTGCAGTTTAGGCTGAATTCGACGAGCACCCTGGAAGATGGATGGAATGGAAACTGAAAGTACCCGTCCTTCCGATCCAGGGTTAAAGGAGTCCTGTCGCCTCGTTACCAGTCTGATCGATTCTGCTGGTCTACGCTGGCCGAAGTTTGTTCGACAAACTTGATCAGGGCTGAGAGGTCGACTATGGACGTCCCCTCTCAGATCCTTCCTTACAAGAAAGGATCGACTGAGGGGGCCGGGGGTGAAGCCGTCGATGATCCTAAGGAAGACCTTCGCCTAAGGTATGGATCATTCTGCCCAACCGGGCAACTCTGCTGATGCTATGGCATAGAGGTTCAGAGACACTGAATTCGCTGACAGAGACGGCAGGCGCGATATCCTTGGCTACTCACAGAGATTGTGCGGGAATGGGCATCGGGAAGCTGTCATTCGGATGAGTAACCTTAAGCATCCTCCCCGGCGAAAAAACCTGCAATCCTAGAGTTCGTGAACTCCTTTTAGGACTATGCCCCCCCCGGGGGAGTCTCCCGTGCCATCTGTTCCTGACAGGAGGAAACTGCAATTGGACACCTTGTCCCAGTTGTCGTAGCCGATAACTTAGGCCGACGTGGTTGAAAGAAAAGGGAGCTGGAGCCCTGCAGAGTCTGGAAGAAAGCGCCTTGGAGGAGTGAAACCGGAAGTCGATTTACTCCGCACAGCAGATGTTTAAGTCTCTGTCCTTGGGCAAAGACAAAACTCTTCTCAAGGATGGAAGGGTGTCTGAGGTCGTTGACCTCCACAGATGAGACACCCGAAGGAAGCCTTCAGTCAGTGCGTCCAGATGGTACAACATCGAGCTTGTCCGCAAGTAGATACTTAACGACGAAAGGCCAAGGTGCCTGAGCTCGAGAGGAGGAAAGTACCCTTGATCTTCCTGTAGCTTCCTTGAACCAAACCTCGGGCCGTAACCGAGGAGGGAAAGAACCTGGTAAGCTCCCAGAGGAAGAGGTAAGCAGTCACCCCTTGTCCGATGGAGAAATCTTCAACGGAAAGCCCCCCCCGCCAAAAATCCTTCCAGGGCGGGAGAAGGAGAGAGTACTAGTGCAGGAGAGGGGACCCCTCGAGACCGACCTCTTGGGAACCAACTTCGCCCTGGGGGAAGTCACCACGAAGTCCACTCCTCTCTTTCTCTTCAGCGTAGGAGAGACAGCCGCTGGTTTGTTACCCTGGCCGGTGAGTGCTGGTTTCATAAACCTCATTAACGCCCGTGCCAGCGGATCAAACCATGTCTGCTGCTCCAAGGACACAGAGTCCGAAATCCTCGCTAAGGTGAAAGGGATCGGGCGATCCTTTGGAGAGGACACGACGGTTCCTGCCTGAAAAGAAGGTGGGAAGAATGCTGTACTGACCTGTCTTCGTCCTGCACTACCAACCTGTGCTTGGATGGAGGTGATCCCGAGTGCCGCCTAGGAGCACGCGTCCCTGCTGCTACCACCGGCTGTGGAATTCGCCGCGAACTATGGTCCGCGCGAGGGCGAACGGTCGCGCAAAGGCGAATGGTCGCGCGGGCGCACAGGCGAGTGGTCGCGCGGGCGCGCAGGCGAGCGGTCGTGAGGGCGCGCAGGCGAGCGGTCGCGAGGGCGTGCAGGCGAGCGATCGCGCGGGGCGCGCAGGCGAGCGATCGCGCGGGCGAGCGATCGCGCGGAGCGAGCGATCGCGCGGGCGCGCAGGCGAATGGGCGTGACGGCGAGGGATCGTGCTGCCGCGTAGGTGAAGAAGATCGCTGGCGGTAAGCGATGGCGAGCAGCATGTGTAGGTGAATGATCGCGTGATAGGGTGCGATGGTGATCAGCATCCGCAAGAGGGCGATCGTTCAGGGTTGTGCGATGAGGAGCAGCATGCGAAGCGGGCAATCGTTCAGGGTTGTGCGATGGCGAGCAGCATGCGCAGGTGAATGATCGCGTGAAAGGGTGCGATGGTGATCAGCATCCGCAAGAGGGCGATCGTTCAGGGGTTGTGCGATGAGGAGCAGCATGCGAAGCGGGCAATCGTTCAGGGTTG
>NC_090731.1:153598743-153623272 GCF_036898095.1 Palaemon carinicauda
CAGCACCTCAACAACAACCTCGCCAGTCCAAGACGACGAAACCGGCAGCGGCAGCGAAGACAACAGTGTCCCAACAGCAGCCCTTTCCTGTCAAAGACAAGAGAGGCAAGAAGTCCTCCAGGGGAGGCAAGAATCCCAGGGGGAGCGGCCGAGGCCACAAACGCGAGGATTGGCAATCCCCCTGTATGTCCACCAGTGGGGGAAGTCTACAAAGTTGCGCAATCAGGTGGCAGAAACTCGGGGCCGATTCCTGGACAATTTCTGTAATCAGTCAAGGATATCGCATCCCGTCCATAACATCTCTTCCTCCCCTGACAGCGAATCCAGTGTCGTTGAGCTCCTATGCCATGGGATCGGCAAAGGGGCTAGCCCTACGGGCAGAAGTTGAGACCATGTTAAAGAAGGATGCTCTCCAAGAGGTCGTCGACGGGTCCCCAGGCTTCTTCAGTTGACTCTTTCTTGTAAAGAAGGCGTCTGGAGGCTGGAGACCAGTCATCGACCTCTCAGCACTGAACATGGTTGTCAAACAAACTCCGTCAGCATGGAGACAGCAGACACGGTCAGACTTGCAGTGAGACCACAAGACTTCATGTGTACACTGGATCTGAAGGACGCGTACTTCCAGATCCCAATCCCAATGTAAGGTAGTAGGTTGGCCTGGGCACCAGCCGCCCGTTGAGATACTACCGCTAGAGAGTTATGGGGTCCTTTGACTGGCCAGACAGTACTACATAGGACCCTTCTCTCTGGTTACGGTTCTTTCCCTTTGCCTACACAGACACCAAATAGTGTGGCCTATCCTTTACAGATTCTCCTCTGTCCTCATACACCTGACAACACTGTGATTACTAGACAATTCTTCTTCACCCAAGGGGTTAACTACTGCACTGTAATTGTTCAGTGGCTACTTTCCTCTTGGTAAGGGTAGAAGAGACTCTTTAGCTATGGTAAGCAGCTCTTCTAGGAGAAGGACACTCCAAAATCAAACCATTGTTCTCTATTCCTGGGTAGTGCCATAGCCTCTGTACCATGGTCTTACACTGCCTTGGGTTAGAGTTCTCTTGCTTGAGGGTACACTTGGGCACACTTTTCTATCTAGTTTCTCTTCCTCTTGTTCTGTTAAAGTTTTTATATTTTAAATAGGAAATATTTATTTTAATATTGTTACTATTCCTAAAATGTTCTATTTTTCCTTATCTCCTTATTTCCTTTCCTCACTGGGCTATTTTCCCTGTTGGGGCCCCTGGGCTTATAGCATCCTGCTTTTCCAACTAGGGTTGTAGCTTAGCATTTAATAATAATAATAATAATAAGGAAGTACTTAAGATTCAGCCTAGACAACAAGATCTACCAGTTCAAGGTGCTGTGTTTCGGTCTCTCCACAGCACCTCAGGTTTTCACCAGAGTGTTCACCCTGATCTCTTCGTGGGCACACAGGATCGGCATTCGTCTATTCCGTTATCTGGACGACTGGCTGATCCTGGCAGACTCGGAGTCGACCCTTCTTCGACACCGAGACAAGCTTCTGGGACTTTGCCAAGATCTAGGGATCATGGTAAATCTTGAGAAGTCTTCTCTGCTTCCATCTCAACAACTGGTATATCTAGGCATGATATTGGACACCAATCTCCACAAAGCCTTTCCATCAGACAACAGGATAGCAAGGCTGAGGAGGGTCGCAGATCCTTTCCTCAGACGAGAAGAATTCCCAGCCCAATCGTGGTTACGTCTCCTCGGTCACCTTTCCTGCAATGGCGGCTCAAGTCCCGGTGGAATCAAGGTCACGATTCCCCGGACATTTTGGTCCTGCGGAACGGACGGACCTTCAATGGTGGGTGACAGACGAAAACCTCCGAAAGGGAGTGGCTCCTCTCGTCCTCCCCCTGGGTTTGATGCTGTTCTCGGACGCCTCAAAAGAATGGTGGGGGGCCCACGTTCTGAACCACAGGACCTCAGGCCTATGGTCAGAATCAGAAAAGTGCCTCCACATAAACCTGCTAGAGATGAAGGCCGTCTATCTGGCTCTTCAACAGTTCCGACAGTACCTGGCGGGTCACTCCGTGGTGGTGATGAGCGGCAACACCACGGTAGTGGCTTACATCAACAAGCAGGGAGGTACCTTTTCACAACAGCTATCCCATCTTACAGTAGAGATACTGAGATGGACCGAAGTCCACTCGATTCCACTATGGGCTCGCTTCATTCCGGGCCAAAGGAATGTGCTCACCGACAGTCTGAGCAGAGCATCCCAGATAGTGAGTACCGAGTAGTCTTTGGATCCTCTAGTAGCCAACAAAGTCCTGACTTTGTGGGGTTCCCCGACGGTGGATCTGTTCGCGACAGCCTTGAATTTCAAGCTCCCGCTGTACAGTACTGCTCCCCAGTCCCGGACCCCAAGGCACTCTGGCAAGATGCCTTCCAATAACGGTGGAACAATATTGATGTTTACGCCTTTCCCCCGTTCAGTCTGATGAGAAGGGTGCTCAATGACCTGCAGTTCGTGAGCACAGGAAGGACGAAGAGGAGGGTCACTAAGAACACTTATCTCAGCGTGGATTCGCAGGGTCATCCACCATTCCCTGAATCCAGACCCTCCTCCGTCACGTCGCCTTAGAGCACACGATGTCAGGGGCATCGCTATGTCCCTGGCGTTCAAGAGAAACTACTCAGTGACGCAGGTTCTACAAGCAGGGGTTTGGAAGCGTCAAACGACCTTCACAGCCCACTACCTGCAAGACGTGACCCACAGGAGGCTCGATACATTCTCTATCGGCCCTGTGGTGGCTGCACAACAGCTGGTCTAAACCTCGGGCTCCTTAATGGACAAGTAGCAGAAGGTTGAGGGCATTGTTACCTGGTTTTATTCTGCATGAATGAAAAGGTATGCCTGGCCCTTATTCTTTTCTTCATCCTCCCCTCTCTTGGGGAAAGCAGCATCCTGGGTTCTCTGCACAGCTGACCTCAAACCACTGCAGGTAAACCATGCTTCATTGTGTTCCTAGTATTAAGATAATACTGTCGCGTCCCCCATACCCTTACAAGGTGGTATTGGGAACGTCCTAACCTAGAATTCCATCTAAAGGACTCCAGGTCAACTTCCTAGGACGAGTCACACTTCATTCCTTCACACACAAGCTTACGTAGGCCACGATCCTTGCAGAGCAAGGTACTTGCGAGGTGCAGGGACTCCTTATCTTGAGTTCTACTTACTCAGATACTGAGTCCCCGGGCAAAAAGCCAAAGCCAGTACGGCTGGGACTTACCACCCTTCCTAAGGGTTAAGTCACCCTATTTAAATAGCGTGGTTTGAATTTCGGTTACGGAACAAATGACAAATTCGTAGATAATTTGTATTTTTCAATATTAAACTTACCCGATGATCATATAGCTGTCAGCTCTGCTGCCCGACAGAAAAACCTACGGGCGGAATACGCCAGCGATCGCTATACAGGTGGGGGTGTACATCAACAGCGCCATCTGTCAAGTAGGTACTCAAGTACTCGATGTCAATACAGAACCAATTTTCTCTCTGTCGTGCCACTGGCAAGACCTACTAAATACGCTGTTACTAACTGGATTTGTTTTCACAACTATTTGGTGAAGTACACTATTCCAGTTTTGAGCTTTCGCTATGCAGGGGTTTTATCTTCATTTCAAAACTTGAACTCGTTTTGGATAGATTTAATTATGGTGACAAAGAGAGTATGGACTCTCTTTCACTTTTAAATGGCCGACCCTTCCCTTAGACGGAAGTGTGTTTAGGTTTTTAGTAATTTTGCTTAACACGTTATAGATCTATATATTTTATATCTCTCCGCCTTTATTAGGCCTCTTCGATTAACTTTCCTTTTATTATAAACATATAAAAATAAATTTTTATGTTTTGTTTATATGCGACCTTTTCTGATAGTAGGCGGTCCTAACTTGGAACCGAAGTTAATCAACGTTGAGCCCGTTATATCGTATTTAACCTTTAAAGAATTTAAAACTTTTTAAATTTAATGTTTTATGAAAGAATTTCTTTGATAGTCTTCGTACTGTTTTCAAAGATGAACTAACGTTTAGTTTTTTAGTCTACGCAGTTGTTGACGTTCAGGACGTTCAACATGCGCTCTATCGTTACGATAGAGAGAGAGTGTATCACGGTTTCACTTTGCAGTAAGAGTAAACCGATTCTGGCGTTTCGTTCATTCTTTCTTAGCTTAAATGGTTTAAATTCTAAATTAAAGGAACTTTTTATTTGGAAAACCTTTCAGTTTTTTTTCCTTTAGCAAATAACATGTTTTGACGATATATAATTGGGCTCTTCTCTCAGGTGCGAAATCTAGAGAGAAAGAGAGAGATAGAGACGGAGGGAGAGAGAGGAGAAAAAAAAAAAAACGTTTCGTTCAAGCGGGTAACGTTGTTCTCGTTTTACTCTCCTCCCTAGTCGCTGTAGGGGAAGAAGGTAAAACGTTTCTAGGGTTTTATTCTTGTTCCCAGGCTATGTGCGGTGAGAGATTGTAAACGTAGTTTATTTGAACTAGTGTTTAGTCTCTTTCCCAGCCACTGAATTCTTTATCTTTATATATAAGTTTTCGCAATTACTACCTTTTAATGAAGGGTAGGATTGCGTGTTTCAGGTAGAAATCAGTAAAAGTTTCGATTTCAGTGAAATAAGTGCAAAACAGAAAATCAAAGTGATAAAGTGATATGCGCAAAGTGTTTCAGTGTTGCGTCCGAGGGTTCGTCTGTTCGTGCCTGTCGTTCACCTAGTCCGGGACCTCTTGCAAGCTCCCAAGCCCAGGGGAGAAGTAATGTCGAACGACTTATGGGTTCGTCAGGCCTTGATCAACGAACAGACGTTTTTCCCTCCGTGGTTTCGGGCGTATCTACCCAAGATCGCCCCACCCACACAAAGACGAGAGAGCCCATTTACTTCTCGTCTGCGGAAGAGGTTTCTCGTAAGAAACCTTGGACCAAGGTCTCGCAGCTTATTAAGTGCAAGTCGGTCCCTTCCGCGCAAGTCCAACGGCCCAGGTGTAGCCACTGGGTCAGTTCGGACTCGCTGCAGTCTTCCGATGACTGCACACCTCCTAAGAGAGGTAAAGCGGTACCGCAACAGGCAGTAACACCGTCTGTTGCCGCACCTGCTGCTGTAGACCCTAAGTGGTCTTTGCTACAGTCTATGCAGACACAGTTAGCATCTTTTTTGCAGGAGTATCGTGCGGAGAAGGTTGACGCTGCACCCGTTAGCCTACAACCTACCACGGTTGTGCGCCCAGCAGACGCTGTGGTTGCCTGCTCCCACACTCCAGCTGTGAGAGCTCCTCCACCCATGCGCAGTCGACCCTGCCAGACGCATGCTGACGTTCACAGACGCACGGAACCCTCCGTTGACGTGCGTGTGCTACCACAACAACAGGAGGGTGGAGTTAAGCTGCCGTGTTTTGACACGGTGCGTCAGCCTCCGCAACCCACTGTGGTTACCGCCACTCACCCGCAGCAGACTAGTCAGTCAGGAGTTGAGGCTTCCCCACACAGCTTTGGTTGTTGCCAGCTCACAGACTGTCAAGCAGTTACATAACGTTGCCTTCTGGTCTGCTACTTATGCACCAGTACTGTATGTCCTCACGCACCTGTTGTGGTTGACAGTTCAGTTTTTTGACAGTTCACAGACTGTCAAGCAGTTACATAACGTTGCCTTCTGGTCTGCTGCTAATGCACCAGTGCTGTATGTCCTCACGCACCTGTTGTGGTTGACAGTTCAGTTTTTGACAGTTCACAGACTGTCAAGCAGTTACATAACGTTGCCTTCTGGTCTGCTGCTAATGCACCAGTGAGACCCTCACTGAGATAACTTAGCTTTTCTCGGACTAGGTTCCTGTAGATGAGAAAGTGCTGTTCTCCCTCCTACTGATATTCCTTTGAGGACTCTGTCATTTGGAGAGGAGCTTTAAGCTGCTTAGCCTCCTATGGACTTTAATTAAATCATGATGATTTTTTAAGGATCTTCGTCCGGATCTTGTAACTGCTGCTCCTCGTTCGCCTCACGTCAGAACTTACACTAGGCCTAGCTACTTCGAAGCCGTTGTTGTTAAGCTAGTGCTCTCTCGCTCTCCTAGAGAGCGTTACGTTGGCTAGGCGACTGGTTTTTGCACCAGGAGGAGTTTTAGGGATTCAGCCTTTGATTTCCCTTCTTTTAAACTGGCTTATAGAGCGAGAGTCTGATAGGACACGAGAGAAGTTCTCGGCTTGGGAGTTCATGCCTCTGCCCAGATAGACTTCTCAATTCTGGTAGACTCGCCCTGGCGCCTAGCCAGGAGACGCTCCAAGTTGTTTACAGGTCAACTTCTCAACTTTTGTGAGCCTTTGAAGTTTTGCTGTACTATTATGTCACACATAACAAGGCTTTCAGGGATGGTAAATGGTTCCGCCTCAGTCGCTAACCCCGTCTTTTGCCACACCTGCTCCCGTAGACCCTAAAGGGCTTTGCTGCAAGACATGCAGTTCAAGCTTGCGTCCTTGATAGAGGACTTAAATGCGGAGAAGATCCTTCTGGCCAACAACCTTCCAACCGGTTGGTTGTGCGCCCTGTTGACGCTGAGGTAACCTACTCGCGTCTGCCAGTTGAGGTGGTTCCTCCTTCTGGCCAACAACCTTCCAACCGGTCGGTTGTGCGCCCTGTTGACGCTGAGGTAACCTACTCGCGTCTGCCAGTTAAGGTGGTTCCTCCACCGATGCGACCCAGTGTGGGTTGCCAGTCGCACGTTGACGTTAAGCGACGCTCGGAGGTGGTTGTTGACATTCAGGACGTTCAACAACCAGCAGAGGTGACTTGTTGTGACGCAGTGCGTCAACCTCAGCAACCCGGTAGGGTGTTGACTGCACAACCCAGACAGTCTAGACAGTTTCGGGTTGACGCTGTACTTCCTCGCGCACCCATGGTTGTTGACAGTTCACAGACTGTGCAGCAGTGCCATCATATTGCGTCCGGCTCCGTCACGCATCCACCAGTGCGACCGGATTCAGCGAGTCAGACGTTGCCCACTCCGTTGCCGTTTCCTCATCAGTTTCGGATGAGGAACCCTCTGATGAGGACGGTGCTGAACAAGACGATCAGCCCCCAGCCCTGCTATCCATCCAGAAGATGCTGAAGAAGGAACGCTGCCCAGTCAGGCTGTGGATGAGTCTGGTAGGGACACTGTCATCCGTGGATCAATTTGTGTCACTAGGAAGACTACACCTCCGTCCTCTTCTATACCATCTAGCTTTTCACTGGAAAAAGGTCAAGACGCTAGAAGCGGTCTCGATCCCGGTTTCCGGAAAGATAAAGTCTTGTCTGACTTGGTGAAAGGACTATATCAACCTTAGAGAGGGTCTTCCCCTGACTGTTCAGACTCCCAACCACGTTCTCTTCTCGGACGCATCGGACGTAGGCTGGGGTGCGACATTAGACGGTCGGGAATGCTCGGGATTATGGAACTCGAGTCAAAGGACAATGCATTTCAACTGCAAGGAGCTACTGGCAGTAAGTCTGACCTGGAAAAGCTTCAGGTCTCTCCTTCAAGGCAAGTGGTGGAGGTGAACTCGGACAACACCACGGCTTTGGAGTACATCTCCAAGCAAGGAGGGACCTACTCTCTGACATTGTACGAGATTGCAAGGGTCCTCCTCACCTGGTCAAAAGGTCTAGACATATCACTAGTAACGAGGTTCATCCAAGGCAACTTGAATGTCATGGCAGATTGTCTCAGTCGGAAGGGGCAAATAATTCCAACAGAATGGACCCTCCACAAGGATGTAGGCTAGAGACTTTGGGCCACCTGGGGCCAGCCAACCATAGATCTCTTCACAACCTCGATGACCAAGAGGCTCCCAATATTTTGCTCACCAATCCCGGACCCAGCAGCAGTTCATATAGATGCCTTTCTACTAGATTGGTCACATCTAGATCTATATGCATTCCCTCCGTTCAAGATTGTCAACAAGGTACTGCAGAAGTTCGCCTCTCTAGAAGGGACAAGGTTGACGCTAGTTGCTTCCCTCTGGCCCGCGAGAGAATGACTCACCGAGGTACTTCGATGGCTAGTAGACGTTCCCAGAACACTTCCCCTAAGGGTGGACCTTCTACGTCAGCCACGCGTAAAGAAGGTACACCAAGGCCTCCACGCTCTTCGTCTGACTGCCTTCAGACTATCGAAAGACTCTCGAGAGCTAGAGGCTTTTCGAAGGAGGCAACCAGAGCGTTTGCTAGAGCAAGGAGAATATCCACCCTTAGAATCTACCTATCGAAGTGGGAAATCTTCCGAAACTGGTGCAAGTCAGTATCCGTATCCTCGACCAGTACCTCTGTAACTCAAATAGCTGACTTTCTCTTATATCTGAGGAAAGAACGATCTCTTTCAGCTCCCACTATCAAGGGTTACAGAAGCATGTTGGCATCAGTCTTCCGTCACAGAGGCTTAGATCTTTCCAACAATAAAGATCTACAGGACCTCCTTAAGTCTTTTGAGACCACGAAGGAGCGTCGTTTGGTTACACCTGGTTGGAATTTAGACGTGGTACTAAGATTCCTTATGTCAGACAGGTTCGAACCGCTTCAATCAGCCTCCCTGAAAGATCTCACCTTTAAGACTCTTTTCCTGATATGCTTAACCACAGCTAAAAGAGTCAGTGAGATTCATGCCTTCAGCAAGAACATCGGATTCTCATCCGAAACGGCTACATGTTCTACAACTTGGTTTTCTAGCCAAACACGAGCTGCCTTCTCGGCCTTGACCAATAGCGTTCGATATTCCAAACTTATCGTATGGTTGGAAATGAACTAGAAAGAGTATTATGTCCTGTAAGAGCTCTTAAGTTCTATTTAAAAACCTTTACGAGGCCCGTCTGAAGCTTTATGGTGTTCAGTTAAGAATCCATCTTTGCCTATGTCAGAGAATGCTTTATCCTATTTTATCAGACTGTTAATACGAGAAGCTCATTCCCATCTGAATGAGGAAGACCAAGCTTGGCTGTAGGTAAGGACACACGAAGTTAGAGCTGTCGCAACTTCCGTGGCCTTTAAACAAAATAGATCTCTGCAAGTATATTCGACGCAACCTATTGGAAAAGCAAATCAGTGTTCGCGTCTTTTATCTTAAGAATGTCCAGTCTCTTTACGAGAACTGCTACACTCTGGGACCATTCGTAGCAACGAGTGCAGTAGTGGTGAGGGCTCGACCACTACAATTCCCTAATTCCATAACCTTTTTTAATCTTTCTCTTGAAATGTTTTATTATTGTTTTTGGGTTGTCCGGAAGGCTAAGAAGCCTTTCGCATCCTACTTGATTTGGCGGGTGGTCAAAGTCATTTCTTGAGAAGCGCCTAGATTAGAGGTTTTGATGAGGACCTTTAGTATGGGTTGCAACCCTTCATACTTCAGCTCCTAGGAGTCGCTCAGCATCCTATGAGGATCGCGAGGCTCAGTAAGGAAGACGTACTTAAAAAGGCAGAGTAATTGTTCAAGTCGACTTCCTTACCAGGTACTTATTTATTTTATGTTTGTTATTTTGAATAACTGCTAAAATGAAATACGGAATACTTAGCTCATAATAATGTCAACATGTAATGCTGGTCTCTACCCACCCCCCTGGGTGTGAATCAGCTATATGATCATCGGGTAAGTTTAATATTGAAAAATGTTATTTTCATTAGTAAAATAAATTTTTGAATATACTTACCCGATGATCATAAATTAAAGGACCCACCCGTCCTCCCCAATAGAGACCCAGTGGACCGAGGAGAAAATTGGTTCTGTGTTGACATCGAGTACTTGAGTACCTACTTGACAGATGGCGCTGTTGATGTACACCCCCACCTGTATAGCGATCGCTGGCGTATTCCGCCCGTAGGTTTTTCTGTCGGGCAGCAGAGCTGACAGCTATATGATCATCGGGTAAGTATATTCAAAAATTTATTTTACTAATGAAAATAACATTTTTCCTAACCATACAAACCTTAGTTATTTAATCAAACTTGTCCGCCAGCCCTGTCCCCCGGGGTAAGTCCTACCTCTAAGCAAAGTGAACTAGTTCACCGGTGTGTGAGGGGGGAGGGGTAGCTAGCTACTCCTCCCCTACCCCCTCGCTAACTAGCGAGGGGGTAGTAAACCCTCGTTAAAAATTTAATGGCTCGTCATTTCAGCTACGCCGAAAGTAATACCCTATTTAAATAGCTAAGATTTGTATGGTTAGGAAAAACACAAATTATCTACGAATTTGTCGTGTTACTGAATTCTTATTGGATGAAAAAAAAAAAAAAAAAAAAAAACCTTCAGCACTTTCCCTGGTCAGTGGGGTCTGATCAGGTCATTTCAAATACTGCTTCTGCCGATTAGTTTAGTGTTCCACCACTAAAGTGTTTCTGAATTGATCAAAATCTCATTCACAATGAATTCTAGGAATCACAGGAACAAGAAAGTGCATGTCGGGGGAAAGAGCTTGTTTAATTTAGAAATTCTAAGGTGATTTGGATGACTTTCCAGAAAATTCTTAATCTATCTGTTAAGTACTTATGCAGCGTATTTAGAATATTTTGATTAGTTTATATTCTCGGTACAATCTTGCGACAGGGTTGAAAATAAGGAAGTTATGGGGTTTGGCCATGATTATAAATACACCCTGGGTAGGATTGTGCCCAATGAAGAATTATCAAGCTTATGGCAACCACTGCCCAGTACCACTAGAGGCTTAGGTCAGCTAGAGTGCTAGGTCTCCATAGCGGTTCTGGCCGTGGGACTGTTCATTAGTCTCCCAATGTTCTTTCAATGTTTTGAACCATTGTGTGTCTTATTAGTTTGAGTGCCTGTAATTCTAGTATCATGCAGACATCCCAGATTTGCCATGTCATTGCTGCAACTTTTATGGATTGTGGAGGTTGGTCCTCATACTTTTGTATCCGACATGCAAAGGACACTGCTGCACTTTGGATTCCCCTTGTCGTGTGTGCAGGGAATGGACATGTTTATAGTGATGGAAGTAGAAAAAGGATAAGAGTGACCGTTCACCATCAGTCTCGTCAGCGCCTTCTTGTCTTCTGCCAACTGAATCCCAACACCGGTTCTCCTTTGGCTTTATCCTCCAGAAGTAGAATGGAGAAGTTTTTCCACAAGCTCGTTTGTCCAAGTAAATGGACTGTTGTGCTTCTTCTAAAGAGAAAGGGAGATCTACACTTTAACGCGATTTGCTTTTGCCAACTTTAGACTCCCCGACTGTTGATGAGAAGTGCGATAATATGGCACCACTACGTTCTCCAGTGCACTTTAAGATGAAGTTCCACACTACATCCCCGCAGCGTTCACCTATGTCTTTGCACTTTTCCTCTCGTGAAATCCTTGACTCCTATGACAGTTTGTTTTTGAGAATTTGGCTTCTTTAGAAACCAAAGGCAGCAGCTTTCCTTGATATAGCATGGTGCCTGAGCTCACAGTGGTCATGAGCAGCATCGCTGTATCTCCTACCAGACCTAAGTTTTGTACGCCCGGGAAAACTTCTTTCACAAAGAAAGACAAACACAAAGATCTTTCCCCATAAAGAAAATGGGCGCATGAATTCAGCAAAGACTTGGCTGTGAGTGTTAGGCCTATGGGCACATGGAGTCAACTGGAGCGTGTGCAAGTTCAAGAGTAAAGGGAAAGGAACCCTCAACAATGTGACCGCATACCTCAACCTCAATTGTGAAACCCTCAACCCAGACAACGTGAAGAAAATACAGAGGTCTGTTCCAAGTTTGATGGAGGAATTGCTGTGACCTTCATCTTCCTTTCATTCTGGACATGGAATACCTGCTTCTCCCTCTTTTGAAGAGTGGCTTTCAATAGAGAGGAGGGTATTATTCAACTTTGTACTAAAGTGCATGTGCATTTTAGTAGGCAAAAATTGTAGGGGCGGTAGGTCTTGCACCCCCTCACCCCTGGGGCTGTGGTTGAACCTTTTCCCTGACGTGGTGCCTGAGCCGTATGCCTGGAGGTCATGTACCAGATCTTCTCCCATTGCTGTAGGCTTGCCCAAGCCTTCGTCAGATACCCCATTACATACCTGGTTCTGTCCTGGGGACGGAACGGTCGTACTTGTGGGGTGTAGTAGATTCTCCAGAGCATGTTGCTTTACTCTCCCCTGTGGCAGAGGATGAGGGTGCTCGGGGCAGGATGTCTCGAGGACTCAGGACTGTGGTTCAAATCCCGCTGAGTCCGACTACTGTACCCTAAGTCAGAGTTAATTTGTGAATGTCTTTACACTCATTCATTAGTGCAATGGCCTGGTGGAGGCGACTGTGGCGGAACCTTTGGAGTTGCCATGGTTGGATATTGTGGACCTGGCTTTGGACCAAGTGAATGGATGATCAGATCTGTAGATCTGAGAATTCTCTCCTTTTCACATACTAAAACTAAATGAGGTAGCAGTAGTTAGCAGTAGGGTTGTGGGTAAACCCTGCCCATCTGACAAGCCACGAGGTCTCACTTTGACCTTAAACTTAGGCCTTGTTGGATGGTTGAGGTGGGTAATGGAACTTAAGGACTCGGCTTTGTAATTAGGATGAATACAAATTGTTTAATAATTTGCGATTTGCTCTTATACAAATACAAACCTTTGTTTTTTAATAGGAAACTTATTTTTAGGAGGGAGGAAGTCCCCTTAACCAAATTGTCTGGTTTACTTTTCTGGGAAATGTCAAAGCACTTTGGTCGTATATAGGAGTGAAGGTTATGACTCCTGTCAACCTCCTAACAACTTGGGCTTGAAGATTGTGGAGATTGTGTTGTGGGATCAGTTTAAAGGTTTAAAGACTGCTCATAATGTTTTCCTCTAGAAGTAGATGAGAATTCACTAGCTTCAACTCTATGAGAAGAAGAATGGGAAGGATATGTGCGTGTAGGAAGAACTTGATACGTTGTTGTAGAAAGATCTGTGCGTGAAGGAAGAAGTCGATAAGTTGCTGTAGAAGGATCCATGCGCGTAGGAAGCAATCGATATGTTGTAGAAGGAACAGTGTGCGTAGGAAGCAGTCGATAAGTTATTGTTGAAGGATCTTTGCTTGTAGGAAGCTGTCAGTAAGTTGCTGTAGAAGGATCTGTGCCCATAGGAAGGATCTGTTTGCGTAGGAATTCGATAAGTTGTTGTAGAAGGATCTGTTCATGTACAGCAGGGAGAAGTCGATAAGTTGCTGTAGAAGTATCTCTGCACATAGGAAGAACTCGATACGTTGTTGTAGAAGGATCTGTGTGTGTAGGAAGAACTTGATAAGTTGTTGTAGAAGGATCTTTGCGTGTAGGAAGAACTCGATACGTTGTTGTTGAAGGATCTGTGCGTGTAGGAAGAACTCCATACGTTGTTATAGAAGGATTTGTGCACGTAGAAAGAACTCAATACATTGTGGTAGAAGGATCTTTGCATGTAGGAAGAACACGATACGTTGTTGTAGAAGGATCTATGCGTGTAGGAAGAACTCGATAAGTTGTTGTAGAAGGATCTGTGCGTGTAGGAAGAACTCGATACGTTGTTGTAGAAGGATCTATGCGTGTGGGAAGAACTCGATACGTTGTTATAGAGGTATCTGTGCACGTAGGAAGAACTCAATACATTGTGGTAGAAGGATCTTTGCATGTAGGAAGAACTCGATACGTTGTTGTAGAAGGATCTGTGTGTGTAGGAAGAACACGATACGTTGTTGTAGAAGGATCTATGCGTGTAGGAAGAACTCGATAAGTTGTTGTAGAAGGATCTTTGCGTGTAGGAAGAACTCGATACGTTGTTATAGAAGGATCTGTGCACGTAAGAAGAACTCAGTACATTGTGGTAGAAGGATCTTTGCATGTAGGAAGAACACGATACGTTGTTGTAGAAGGATCTATGCGTGTAGGAAGAACTCGATAAGTTGTTGTAGAAGGATCTGTGCGTGTAGGAAGAACACGATACGTTGTTGTAGAAGGATCTATGTGTGTAGGAAGAACTCGATAAGTTGTTGTAGAAGGATCTTTGCGTGTAGGAAGAACTCGAGACGTTGTTATAGAAGGATCTGTGCACGTAAGAAGAACTCAGTACATTGTGGTAGAAGGATCTTTGCATGTAGGAAGAACACGATACGTTGTTGTAGAAGGATCTATGCGTGTAGGAAGAACTCGATAAGTTGTTGTAGAAGGATCTGTGCGTGTAGGAAGAACTCAATACGTTGTTATAGAAGGATCTGTGCACGTAGGAAGAACTCAATACATTGTGGTAGAAGGATCTTTGCATGTAGGAAGAACTCGATACGTTGTTGTAGAAGGATCTATGCGTGTAGGAAGAACTCGATAAGTTGTTGTAGAAGGATCTTTGCATTTAGGAAGAACTCGATACGTTGTTGTAGAAGGATCTATTCGTGTAGGAAGAATCGATAAGTTGTTGTAGAAGGATCTTTGTGTGTAGGAAGAACTCGATATGTGGCTGTAAAAAGATTTCTGCACTTAAGAAGAACTCGATGTGTTTTGTAGAAGGATCTATGCGTGTATGAAGAACTCAATACGTTATTGTAGAAGGATCTCTATGTATAGGAAGAATTTGATACATTGTTGTAGAAGGATCTATGCGCGTACGAGGAACTCGATACGTTGTTGTAGAACGCTGAGAGAAAGCAGGTGACAGGTGCCCTGTGTGTTGAACGATACGGTAAATGAAGCGTGTAAAAACCAATCACTTGGCAGTAAGGTTCGAGGCCATATATGTGGTGAACTGGCTTCTCTTATTCCCTCTTGATGCATGAAGATCACGAGTGTGGAGTGTGTCAAGTGCCTACGCATGGTAGGTAGTAGGGTCCATGTTAGTATGTGTGGAAAACTTGCATGTACGTGTAGTAGGTACTACAGCCCGAGCCTGTGTGCGTCGTAAGTCATATGGTCAGGGACTGTATTCTAGGAGACATTGTGCATAGAGCACTTCAAGTCCGTACCATGAGTCCCAGGTGCGCGTGGATCCTTGGTGAGTGGTCTGTTGATGTCGTCGCAGTCATGTATGTTAATTGGGGAGTCTGGGTGCTTGGATATCAAGGTGCGTGTGTAAGGCAATACGTTCCGAGCCAATATGTATGGATACGGTGCACATGAATAATCGTGTTTGTGAAACTTGAGCCTGTAGACCATTATTCGTGTGGATCTCCGGTGTGCGTGGAAGTTAGTATGTTCTGAGCCCATGTGTGTGGATGATTGTGTTCGTGAAGTTTGTGCATGTGGAAGATCGCCGTTACATAGAAAGCAATTCGGTCCGAGCCCATATGTGCTGTAGACATAGCACATAGAGTGTATGTGTGGAACCCTTATACGTGTTGAGCGGTCTCTGTGATGATGAATGTGGAACCCTTGATCTCATCAAGGAAACTATAGTATCTGAAAACTCTAATTCACCTCTGGGAGTTCTTTTTGGGGGAGCTTCCATCTTCTGGCATCAGGCGATAGGTTGGGAGAAGATTACAGAACAGTTGAAGATGATCGTCCAAAAAGGAGAAAAAAAAGAGGGGTGCCCTTCGTCCCAATCAGCAGTGCGAGAGCTTAGATCCGTCTCTCCTGCGGGAAGAGAAACTATAAGTCACATGTACACGACTATAATTGATCGGTCTTTCTCAACTTATTTGAACATGATTAGCAGAGAAAACTCACGAAGCTGAAGCTGAAGAGAAGGAAGAACTTGAAGTTTGCCTTCTACAGGGTCATACTGACTAATAACGAAACTCTTGGGGGTGTAGATCTAATAAGAAACAGCACAACCAGGTGATACATCCTTAGCCCCCTCCCCAGATCGGAACAACGTGGAAGTAAAGAGAAGGCTGGTGCCCTTTCCCTTCCTTCACCCATGGCGGTAGTAAAACTCTCTTCTTCCAATGGAGCACAAAGATAGAGTTGTTCCGTAACTGACATACAAACCACGCTATTTAATAAGGGGTTATTACTTTCGGCGTAGCTGAAATGATGAGCCATTAGAATTTTAACGAGGGTTTACTACCCCACCGCTAGTTAGCGGGGGGTAGGGAGGGTAGTTTTCTACCCCCCCTCCCCCTCACACACACCTGTGCTTGAGCTCACTTTGCTCTCGGCTCGGGTGGTAGTTGGACATGTCCGCTTTCACCCTCTCCTTTCCGACAGCCAGTAATGCTCTTTGGTTATCTTTTACAGGTGTGTTTGAAGTTGGCCTCTGCTATCATGCGAAAGTGTCCTGGATTACCCGACCGCCCTTGTGGTACGTTTATGTCGGCGGTCGATACGGACCCTCACACCCTTTGTCCTTATTGTAGGGGCCAACGGCATGATAGAACTAATAAGTGTGGTGAGTGTAGGGAGTGGTCTACCTCCCAGTGGGAGAGGTTTTCTCGGCGACGGAAGAAGAAGTCTAAGCGGGATATTTCTCCTTCGAAGGTTTCTTTGAAAGGAGAAAATCCCAAGGACTCTTCTTCCATTGCCCAAACCTCCTACGAAGCTCCCGCTCGATCGGTTTCTTCCGAGAAACTGTCGAGTGGTAGCGTAGGCCATAGTTCTGTTGGCCGAACTCGGGGTTCGAGAGATGGAGTTGCCTCCCATAGCGAGGCAGCTCCTCCTCCTCCCCCAGGGGAGGATTTGAATATTAATTTGTGCACTAATGATTTATTTCAGCTTTGGTCTTCCTTGGGGCTTGAGGGTTCGCCCTCCAAGGAAGCCTTGTTTGACATGATCTGGTTGGGGGCCGCTGTCAAACAATCGCCGACTTTGGCAGAGGTTGATCCTCTGTCTATCGTCGACGTTGTGGTGGCAGAGGCTTCCGATGCTGCATCTCTGACCTCTGCACCTGATCAACCTGATGTAGCTGAAGGCTTAGTTTCTCCCTCTGCTCATCCTTCGAGGGAGGAACTAAGTCCAACAGTCTCTCCTGCCGGTGATTCTCCCCCTCGGGGGAGTTCACTCACAGAGACTCCTCTTCAGAGGACTGTTGACGGTCGGCTCGCTGACCCCACGGCCCCCAGAGGGCGCATACGGCGTAAAGCTCGCCTTCCTCTTCGCTGGAGAGGCCTTCCTTCACCTCACAAGGGTGTGAGGAGGCGCCTCTTCGGTTCATCGTCTCCGCCGCAGAGGAGCCTCGTCGTCGTTCTCCGACTCTCTCAGCTACAACCCTGGACCTCTCTGCAGATCGTTCCCGATCCCCTTCGGTGGAAGGTCGTCCTTACAAAGGACACGTCGACCTTCCACCCGTCAGACCTGCTGACCTGCCGTCGCCGTTCCTGGCTGCTGATGCACTGTGGGCGCCGACACATCCTGTTGTGAGATAGGCAACGGTCCCTCCGGGGCAACAAGGGCGTATGCGCAAGTTGGCATATACTGTAAGTCCCTCACGCGCCAGCGCTCACCTGTGCGCAAGCGCTCATCTGCCGACGATGCTCCTGCTAAAGCGCGCCAGCGCTCACCTGCGCGCCAGCGCGCTACTGGGCGTCTTCAACCTTCTGCGCACCAACGCTCACCTAGGCGCCAACGATCTCTTGCGCGCCCACGATCTTCTGATCTGGGCGCAGTAGGGAAGTTGAATACTTCCCCTGCTCGTCAGCGCTCGCCAACGCGCCGTCGATCTCCACCTGCACGCCTTCGCGCGCAGTCTCCCACTCGCAACCACGAGGATGCGCACGCGTGCCCTGCATGCCACGCCCATCTCCCCAGCCTGATGTGCGTACTCATGCGCGCCCGCACGCAAGAGATGTCTCTCCTGCGCGCGCCCAACGGTATCATCGTCCGCATGAGCTCTTCAGCTTGACTCTGCCCGCCCGCACGCGCGTGAACATTCACCCTCGCGCGCGCGAGTGCCACCCTCTTCTGTCTCTGGCTCGCGCTCCTACGCGCCCTCGCCATCGCCCTCGCGGGCCAACATTCGCCCGCGCACGTGCCAACAGTCTCCCGCGCGACCCAGGGTATCTCCCATCGCGCGAATGCCAGCACGCTCCCCAGTGCGATCACCCCCCCCCCCCACGCGCGAGGCTGCTGGACAACGCGCGCCAAGGTCATCATCGTCGCATTCCCCCCCGCAAGCACAGAACAGCGCGCTCACCGGCAGGGGGGAAGGTTCCAGAAAAGTCCAGAGACATTTCTTCTCCTTCATCCTCTTTGTTTCAGGCGAACTCCCCTTTGGTAACTCCTCCAGGGGATCGGTCGATCCCTTTCCCTCCAGAGGGAGTATCTGACAGCGCAGCCGTCAGCCAGCAGCCTTGGTTTGGGACACTGGTCAGAGCGGTCATGCAGGCGTTTAAGCCTGTTCTCTCTGACCTGGGCCACAAATTCGCGCAGCTTCTACTCCCCTGAAGAGGAAAAGAGGAGTTTCAAACGTGGTAACTTCTGCGAGGGCAAAGCCGACTCCTCGTAAGTCCTTGAGGCAGGCCCCTCACCCCCCCGACTTTTTCTCCCTCCCCTTCGGACGAAGACTTCCTGTCCTCAGGGGAGTCACGTGAGGTGAGGCGTTCCCCCATCGCACCAATGAGGGAAACCCCACCTCGCGCTGGAAAGTCTTCTCGGGTAGGGGTGGAGAAGAGCCTACCACCGTCGTTGTTGGAGTCTTGCATCCCTCCCAGGAGGAAGTCGAAGGGCTGTAAGACTGTACCAAAGTCTTCATCAAGGCTTAGACCGGAGCCAACCAGTCACTCGGAGAACGTCCGCGAGTCCCCCCAAGAAGAGCCTTTGGGGACAGGAGACTTCGCTGCTAGTCCTCCAGGAGGAGAGCTGCAGGAGTCAGAACACGCGTTCTGGCAGGTTCTGACTCTTATGAGGAATGTCAATGGGTTTGCTGACCCAGAGATTCCTCCTCGTGAGGGCAAAGACACGGTCTTGGAACGAGTCTTTGGGACTCAAAAACCCTCAAAGTCCAGTGCGGCTTTGCCTTGGTCTCAAGGGGTCAGGAGTGCCAGAGACAAGATCAAAGTCCAGCTCTCCGAGCTAGCCTCCTCCAGCCGATCCAGCGCCGGCAACAAGCTCCTCCCACCTACTCGTGTCCAACAGAGGAGGTACTTCGACATCGTAGAGGAGACTTGTTTGGCTCTTCCCCTTCATCATTCGTTGGAAGAGCTTACCAGGGGAGTCCGTCTTGAGAGACTCTCCAACCGGTAGGTCTCATTCTCGACAACGGATATCCTTAGCCAGGAAAAGGTAGCGAAGTGTGCCATGCAGGCCACTTCATGGCTGGATATCTGGCTAGGGACCTTTGGTATCCTGATACGTTTGGAGGATTTATCCAAAGAAAGTACCTGGAAGGCTATGGAGACCTTTTTACTCTCGGGCACTCGCACGATCGAGTTTCTAGCCCACTAAGTCTCGAACTTGTGGGCTGACACCATCTTGAAACGTCGAGATGCGGTGTCTGAGAGGTTCCATCAAAAGGTCCCTAATACCGAGATCAGCAGGCTCAGGCATTCTTCCATTATGGGAAAGAACTTGTTTGAGCCTAGGGATGTGGAGCAGGCCGCTGAGAGGTGGAGGAAGTCCAACCAGGACTCTCTCCTACATAGGGGTCTGATATCGAAGCCCTATAAACCTCCAGCACCCCAGCAGCCACGCCCTACCAAGACCACGAAACCAGCAGCGGCAGCGAAGACGGTGGTGTCTAAGCCCTTTCCTGTCAAGGACAAGAAAGGCAAAAAGTCCTCCAGGGGAGGTAAGAATCCTAGAGGGAGCGGCCAAGGCCGCAAACGCTAGGATTGGCAGTCCCCCTGCATGTCCACCAGTGAGGGGATGCCTACAAAGTTGCGCAGACAGGTGGCAGCAACTCGGGGCCGATCCCGGGATAATTTCCTTAGTCAATCAGGGATATCGCGTCCCGTTCACAACATCTCTACCTCCCCTGACAGCGGATCCAGTGTCGTTGAGCTCTCTTGCCATGGGATCAGCAAGGGGGTAAGCCCTTCGGGCAGAAGTCCAAACCATGTTGAAGAAGGGCGCTCTCCTAGAGGTCCTTGACGGATCTCCAGGCTTCTTCAGTCGACTCTTTCTTGTAAAGAAGGCGTCTGGAGGCTGGAGACCAGTCATCGACCTTTCGGCTCTAAACAAGTTTGTCAAGCAAACTCTGTTCAGCATGGAGACCGCAGACACGGTCAGACTTGCTGTGAAACCGCAAGACTTCATGTGTACACTGGATCTAAAGGACGAGTACTTCCAGATCCCAGTCCATCCGTCTTCAAGGAAGTACTTAAGATTCATCCTAGACAACAAGGTTTACCAGTTCAAGGTGCTGTGTTTTGGTCTCTCCACAGCACCACAGGTTTTCACTAGAGTGTTCACCCTAATATCGTCGTGGGCACACAGGATTGGCATCCGTCTCCTCCGTTATCTGGACGATTGGCTGATCCTAGCAGACTCGGAGTCAGCCCTTCTTCGACACCGAGACAAACTTCTGGGACTTTGCCAAGATCTGGGGATCATGGTAAATCTTGAGAAGTCCTCTCTGCTTCCCACTCAAAGACTGGTATACCTAGGCATGATCATAGACACCAATCTCCACAAAGTCTTCCCATCAGACGACAGGATAGCAAGGCTGAGGAGGGTCGCAAGCCCTTTCCTCAGACGAGAAGAACTTCCAGCCCAATCGGGGTTACGTCTCCTCGGTCACTTCTCATCTTTGGCTTGTCTAGTTCCCAACGGTCGCCTCAGGAGGAGATCCCTCCAGTGGTGACTCAAGTCTTGGTGGAATCAGGGTTACGATTCCCCGGACATCATGATCCTTATGGGACTTGCGGAACGGACGGACCTCCAGTGGTGGGTGACAGACGAGAACCTACGAAGAGGAGTGGATCTTCTCGTCCTCCCCCCGGATTTGATGCTGTTTTCGGACGCCTCAAAGAAAGGGTGGGGGGCCCACGTTCTGCAACACAGGACCTCAGGCTTGTGGTCAGAATCAGAAAAGTGCCTCCATATAAATCTGCTAGAGATGAAGGCCGTATTCCTGCCCCTTCAACAGTTCCAACAATACCTGGCGGGTCACTCTGTGGTGATGATGAGCGACAACACCACAGTAGTGGCTTACATCAACAAGCAAGGAGGTATCTTTTCAAAGCAGCTATCCCATCTCGCAGTAGAGATACTGAGATGGACCGAAGTCCACTCGATTCCACTATCGGCACGTTTCATTCCAGGCAAGAGGAATATGCTCGCCGACAGTCTGAGCAGAGCGTCTCAGATAATGAGTACCTAGTGGTCTTTGGATCATCTAGTAGCCAACAAAGTCCTGACTTTGTAGGGTTCCCCGACTGTGGATCTGTTCGCGACAGCATTGAACTTCAAGTTTCCATTGTACTGCTCCCCAGTCCCAGATCCCAAGGCGCTCTGGGACAACATCGACGTATACGCCTTTCCCCCGTTCTGTTTGATGAGGAGGGTGCTTAACAAGACCAGAATATCGGTCAATCTTTCAATGACCCTTATAGCTCCGCTATGGCATCACGCGGAATGGTTTCCGGACCTTCTGCAACTCTTATCGGAACTTCCGAGAGAACTCCCTTCGCGACACGAGCTACTCAGACAACCACATGCCAAACATCTTCCACAAAGCCGTAGCTTTGCTACGACTTCACGCCTGGAGACTATCCAGCATCTCCTCGCTGAGAGAGGATTTTCGCAACAAGTTGTGGTAGGATGTCTGGACATCTGCGAAAGTCATCCGTATCTGTCTACCAGGCAAAGTGGAAAGTCTTCTTTGGTTGGTGTCGTGGAAGGGGTATCTCTCCACTTGATGCCACTATTCCAGCAATAGTGGAGTTCTTCGTGTATTTGTGGGAAGAAATGCACCTTTCAGTCTCGGCGGTGAAAGGCTATCATTCAGCCTTAAGTCTAGCCTTCAGGCTCAAAGGAGAGGACATTTCTTCCTCGCTGGAACTTTCCCTACTCATATGAAGTTATGAACTTAACTGCCCTCAGTCGAAAGTGAGACCTCCTCCATGGAACGTGGTTAGAGTTCTCAGGTCCCTTAAGAGACCTCCCTACGAACCATTATGCCAGGCTTCAGATCGCCACCTAACTTGGAAGACGGTGTTCTTACTAGCTTTGGCCTCGGCCAAGCGAGTCAGCGAACTTCATGGTCTCTCATATGACATCGCCCATTCAAGGGGATGGGGGAGGTAACGTTCAGATTCGTCCCTGAGTTTATTGCTAAGACTCCTTCCAGATTTCGAGTCTTCGTTCTGTAACAGATGACCCAGACCATCTCCTACTGTGCCCAGTAAGGAGTCTGAGGCTATATCTCAAAAGAACAGCTGCAGTCCGTCCCCAGGTGCAGGCATTGTTTGTGAGCACTGGGAGGACTAAGAGGAGGGTCACCAAGAACACCATCTCGGCATGGATTCGTAGGGTGATTCATCTGTCCCTGAATCCAGACCCTCCTCCGTCACGTCACCTTAGAGCACATGACGTCAAGGGCGTAGCTACGTCCCTGGCCTTCAAGAAAAATTTCTCAGACGCAGGTGCTCCAAGCTGGGGTGTGGAAGCGTCAGACGACCTTAACAGCCCACTAACTGCAAGACGTGATCCACAGGAGGCTCGATACGTTTTCTATTGTCCCTGTGGTGGCTGCACAACAGCTGGTTTAAAACCTCAGGCTCCTTAATGGACAAGTAGCAGAAGGTTGAGGGCATTGTTACCCGGTCTTAGTCTGCATGAATGAAAAGGTATGTCTGGCCCTTATTTTTTTCTTCATCCTCCCCTGTCTTGTGGAAAGCAGCATCCTAGGTTCTCTGCACAGCTGACCTCAAACCACTGCAGGTAAACCATGTTTCCTTGTGTTCCCAGTATTAAGCTAATACTGTCACGTCCCCATACCCTGACGAGGTGGTATTGGGAGAGTCCTAGCCTAAAGTTTCCATCTAAAGGACTACAGGTCAACTTCCTAGGACAAGTCACACTTCATACCTTTGCACACAGCTTACGTAGGCCGCAGCCCTTGCGTAGCAAGGTTCTAGCGAGGTGCAGGGACTCCTTATTGTTGAGTGCTGACACACTCAGATACTGATTCCCCGGGCAAAGCCAAAAGCCAGTACTGGCTGGGACTTTCCACCCTTCCTAATGGGTGAGTCACCCCTATTGAATAGCGTGGTTTGTATGTTAGTTACGGAACAAATGACAAATTCGTCGATAATTTGTATTTTTCCTAACTATACAAACCTTAGCTATTTAATCAAACTTGCCCGCCAGCCCTATCCCCCGTGAAGTCCTACCTCTAAGCAAAGTGAGCTCAAGCACAGGTGTGTGTGATGGGGGGTAGCAAACTACCCTCCATACCCCCCACTAACTAGCGGTGGGGTAGTAAACCCTCGTTGAAATTCTAATGGCTCGTCATTTCAGCTACGCCGAAAGTAATAACCCCCTATTAAATAGCTAAGGTTTTTATAGTTAGGAAAAATACAAATTATCTACGAATTTGTCATATTACATTGTCATCGTCACAAAGTCACATTTATGGAGGAATAAACTGCAAACAGGACTGCTTTCTAACAGGAGCCAGAATGGGGATATCAGCAGGTTGTACAGACAATTGTCACGCATCTACAGTTATTGGGAAAAGCTGTAAATCCTCTCTTTTTTAATCTCCTCTGCTCATGAGGATCTGCCAATAAATTACAGTATCTAGAAGAAAAAGAAAAAGATTAAAACAACCAGATGACAACATAAAGGGATTTTGACGAAGGAAAAATCTATTTCTGGGGTCCGACCCGTGTCGCCCTGTGAAATGCTCCTTTAGCACCATTTCTAAGGTATATAACTGCTATATATTACCAGAGAAAAAATTGCATAGGGATGCCAGGTTGAACCCAGCTCGCTCACCTATAAAAGGTGTCGATATATAATACTGGGGCGTGATAAATCACAACCAGAGGCCTCGCACCATTTAAATATCTCCTGTCAAAATCCCCGAACAGCGAGGTGCCGTTCCACCTCCCACTACTACAGTACCAACAATCCCACGCCAGTGACGTCACTCCTATTTAGCACGCAATTATGATAGCCGTTATTTACCTTGTGTGTGTATTTCCCGGGTTTTTTTCTGGATTTACCTCAAGATGTCGGACTCCACTGTCCCTCCATCTAAGTTAAGTACCAGATCTATGAGTTTTGGGATTTTGGAGGGGGCCTTGCCCCTTTTTGTTTATAGTATTCAGTTTTATTATTCACGACCTTTCGTAGGTCTCTCAGATGGGCTCGGCTCCTTTCTCTCTCTCTCTCTCTCTCTCTCTATCGTTCGCTCTTAGCGATTTTCAATAAGTCCTCCATACTGATTGTTTCTCGTTATGAACCTTACGGATATCCACGGTTTACACACCGTTTTAATTTTTATTGCCTGGTTTTTATAATACAATAATAGTACAGTACATGATAAGGAAAGGAAAATTGGACTTTGGAACTGAACTAGGTAGTGTAGTTATAAAGAGAAGAAGCGAATATCCTCAAACCAATGATTATGCTACATATCCTGTGATAAAGATGTAAATTAGAAATAAGCATGAAATGTAATTTAGTAGGACAATACAGTACAGTATACTGAAAAACATTAC
>NC_090731.1:153623772-153721272 GCF_036898095.1 Palaemon carinicauda
GGAGATCCTCACCTGACTAGCCATCAAACCAAGTAGATCAGCACCTTTACAGATTGTAATCTCTCATTGCATTTCTACTGTTATCTTATCATTATTATATTTCATTGCATGTCATTCAGTCTTGAAGGTTTTCTTTTTTAATAAGGCTCTATTTCTCCATAATTATTCTTTTGAGAGGGATCTCTCATGTTGAATTAATAAGCATAGGTATTATTGTTGTCACCCATCTGTAAATACAGCTTTCCTTTGTTCAACAGCCAGTTCTCATCATTATTTACTTAATTTGATATAGGTAATATTTTTCAGTATACAGTGAACCCTTGTTTATCGCGGTAGATAGGTTCCAGACCCGGGCCGCGATAGGTGAAAATCCGCGAAGTAGTGACATCATATTTACCTATTTATTTAACATGTATATTCGGACTTTTAAACCTTCCCTTGTACGTAGTACTGTTAACAAACTACCCTTTAATGTACAGAACACTTAATGCATGTACTACAGCACCCTAAACTAAAACAGGCACAAATATTAAAGGCGATTTTATATCATGCATTTCCTAAACACCTAAAAAGCACGATAAAAAAATGGCAACCAATGTTTTGATTACGTTCATCTCTGATCATAATGAAGAAACAAACTCATTTAATTTACACATATATGTATAGGTTAGTTTTTTGCATCGATTATATTGATTATACAGTATGTTGATTTTGTTATTACCAATGTTTTACTTAATTTTTCTTAGGACTTCCAAATGAAATGTTTTTCTTTATGACGCCGCCTGAAACGACGGCGTCATAAAGTACTGTACGCTCAGTAAACAACCACGCTCAGAACAAACAAGGCATTTAACGCGCATGATGAAAGTGATAAATAATGATACAGTACAGTATTTACAGTAAAAGCATTTACAAAATATGTTACCTTACAAATATAATTTACCGTATCTATATAAAACCATACAGTAGTACTGTACAGTACATATTGTACGTAGCAAAGCAGGAAAACAAACAACTTACGAGAGAGAGAGAGAGGAGAGAGAGAGAGGAGGAGAGAGAGAGAGAGAGAGAGAGAGAGAGAGAGAGAGAGAGAGAGAGATTGCTTTACGTACGTACTGTAAATGTAAATTTTAAACAAAAAAAATCAATTTACGAGAGAGGAGAGAGAGAGAGAGGAGAGAGAGGAGAGAGAGAGAGGAGAGAGGAGAGAGAGAGAGACGTACGTACTGTAAATGTAAATTTTAAACAAAAAAAATCAATTTACGAGAGAGAGAGAGAGAGAGAGAGAGAGAGAGAGAGGAGAGAGAGAGAGAGAGAGAGAGAGAGAGAGAGAGATTGCTTTACGTACGTACTGTAAATATGACAAATTCGAAGATAATTTGTATTTTTTCCTAACCATACAAACCTTAGCTATTTACAAAGGGTATTACTTTTAGCGTAGCTGAAATGGCGAGCCATTAGAATTTAACGAGGGTGTATTACCCCCGCGCTAGTTAGCGGGGGGGGGTAGGGGAGTGGTAGCTAGCTACCCCTCCTCCCCCTCACACACAGGTGAATACTCACTTTCACTTAGAGGTAGGACTTGTCTTGGGGGACAGGGCTGGCGGGCAAATATGTGTAAATAGCTAAGGTTTGTATGGTTAGGAAAAAATACAAATTATCTTCGAATTTGTCATTTGTTCCGTAACCGAAATACAAACCACGCTATTTACAAAGGGTGACTTATCCCTTAGGAAGGGTGGAAAGTCCCCAGCCATACTGGCTTTGGCTTTACCCGGGGACTCAGAATCCGAGTGAGTCGCACTCGAGAAAAGGAGTCCCTGCACCTCACAAGTTCCTTGCACCGCAAGGAACCATGTGGCCTACGTAAGCTTGTGTGTGAAGGAAGAAGTGTGACCCGTCTTAGGCAGTTGACCTGGAGTTCCAGAAGGAACTCTGGGTTAAGACGTTCCCAATACCACCTCGTCAGGGTATGGGGGACGCGACAGTATTGACTCAATACTCGGAACACAAGGAAGCATGGTTTACCTGCAGAGGTTCGAGGTCAGCTATGCAGAGACCAGGATGCTGCTTCCCCGTAGAGGGGATGATGAAGAAAGAAGTAAGGGCCAGACATACTTCTTTCGTTCATGCAGACTAAAACCTGATAACAATGCCCTCAACCTTCTGCTACCTGTCCAAAAAGGAGCCTGAGGTTAGACCAGCTGTTGTGTAGCCACCACAGAGCGATAGAAAACGTATCGAGACTCCTGTGGGTCACGCCCTGCAGGAAGCGGGCTGCGAAGGTCATCAGACGCTTCCAGACTCCAGCTTGTAGCACCTGCGTCACAGAGTAGTATTACTCGAAGGCGAGGGACGTTGCGATGTATCCAACATCGTGCTGTAGGGCGACGTGACGGGGGAGGGTCTGAAGACAGGTCGAGATGAATGTCCTTGAGTCCGGGCTGAAGAGGTATACTGGTGACTCTCCCCCCATGTCCTCCTTGTGTTCCCAAATCGGCTGCAACTGAGGCCAAACTGCAGCTGTTCCCAGCGCTAACCTCTCGATTCCTGTACTGGCAAGAAAGAGAAGGTCTTGGGACATCAGACACAGAATGGAGACTCAAAATCTTGAATGAATCGGACCGAAGGGTCGGGACCCTCAGATTCTGAGTCTAGCCAACAACTCAGGAGCGAGCCTGAATGTTGCCTTCCCCTCTTCCTTAGAAAGGGGGGGAGTAGTAAGAGACCAAGAAGATTGCTCACACACTGGCCGTGGCCAGAGTGAGCAGAAGACCCAGGGCGGAATACAATCCGAGGCCTGTCGTAAAAGGGTCTTGAGAAGATCTCTTAAAGGACTAAAAGTCCGAGCCATGCTCCAAGTTGGAGGTCTTCCTCCGACTAGGGCAGGGACGATCGTAGCTTCGCATGAGCGAGGATAGATCCAGCGGGCAGGAAAAAGTTATTCCTTTAAGCCTGAAGGTCAGGGAAAGGCTGAGCGACAGGCTTCATTGCCAAGAGCGGAAAGGAGTTTCCTCCCGCCGAAAGGCAATAAGACCGTTATTGCTGGAGAAGAGGCCTCACGGGAAGAAGTATATCTCCCACGGCACCAACCACCTTAGACTCTTCACTTTGCCTGGGAGACCCCTGTGGATGACTATCGCAGATGACGCGACCTCCGTACCGCGACTGTAGCGGGTTGTCTCTTCTAGAGGAGGAAGCGTAGTGTCTCCAGGCATGAAGCCGAAGCGACGCCCCGGTTCGGGAGAGATGTCGCAGTGTGGTTGCTTGAGTAGTCTGCGCCGTGGGAGAAGCTCTCCCGGGAGTTCCGTCAGGGGAAGCAGAGGGTCCAGAAACCGTTCTGCACATAGTCCCAGTGGAGCTCTCCCATTGAAAGGTTGACAGACAACCTGGTTTTGTTGAGACCCATTGTCCGCAGACAAAAAGGAGGGAAGACGCAGGCGTCGAAGTTGTCCCACCATCACCGGAATGCATCTTGCCAGAGTCTCGGGGTCTGAGACTGGGGGGAAAACTAGCGGAAGCTTGAGGTTCCAAGCTGTCGCGATCAGGTCCCCCAGACCAGCACTTGCTGGTTACCCAAGGTCAAAGACCCCTAGGTACACTCTCTCTATGAGGCTCTGCTCGGATAGTCTGAGAGAGACATTCCCCTGCCTGGAATGAGAGAGCCGATGGTGGAATTGAGAGAATCTCAATCATCCCGATATCTCTACTGCAAGATGTGAAGGTGTGAAAATGCGTCCCCTGCTGGTTAGCATGAAGTCGACACGCAACGGGGCGACTTGGCAGGAGCGGTAGGATCTGAAGAGGGGCCAGACTAAGGCCCTTAAGCCTGCCTGAATGATGGAGAGGTATCCTTCAGGTCTTGACCATAGGCCTGGACCGGAACATGCCCCCCCCCCCCTTTCCTTTGACGAGTCCGAGAACCGCATCAAGAATGTGGGGAAAGGATGAGAATATCCACTACCATCAAGAGGCTCCATAGGTCAACACCCATTGCAGGTTTAATAGTTCCGCTGGTCCCATAGGGCCAGGGAGTCCGGTTAAACATTGCCTGAAGCCACCGGAACTTGGATCGCCCCACATGGAACTTATCCTGAGGCGACCGTTCGGACTATAAACGGGTCAATGAGGAAAGAAGAACTAGGAAACGTTCCAAGGTAGGGCTGAAAACTCTGCTTGACTGAGAACAGGTACTGCGACTCTCCTCAGTCTTGCCACGGTGAACCGAAAGGAAGGCTCGGAGGATGTGGTAACAGAATCTGGCGTCCCCAGGTGGTCACCCATCCAAGTACCGACGTTGCTTAACCTCGCTGGACGGACGAGAAGCGGGGTTTCCAACGTGGTAAGGCGGTTGACTCAATATCATGGCCAGATACTCCAGATGTTGAGGCAGAGGAAGAGAAGGCTCCAAGCAAAATACCATGAGCCCACACTCATGGTCAGCATTCGGAAGCTTTTCCCGGCGCTGAATCAGGTCGAAACCCGAGCCTACCGGAGTTGACCAGCCCTCCAAACAGCAGAGGAGGCGGAAGTCTGCACCTGAGCGGCCAAGAGGAAGGCAGGGAGAGTTCTCTGGGGAAACAAACCTGCTATGCCACGGCGGGATAGCCACACTGCATCATAAGCAGGAATACTTGCAGTTTAGGCTGAATTCGACGAGCACCCTGGAAGATGGATGGAATGGAAACTGAAAGTACCCGTCCTTCCGATCCAGGGTTAAAGGAGTCCTGTCGCCTCGTTACCAGTCTGATCGATTCTGCTGGTCTACGCTGGCCGAAGTTTGTTCGACAAACTTGATCAGGGCTGAGAGGTCGACTATGGACGTCCCCTCTCAGATCCTTCCTTACAAGAAAGGATCGACTGAGGGGGCCGGGGGTGAAGCCGTCGATGATCCTAAGGAAGACCTTCGCCTAAGGTATGGATCATTCTGCCCAACCGGGCAACTCTGCTGATGCTATGGCATAGAGGTTCAGAGACACTGAATTCGCTGACAGAGACGGCAGGCGCGATATCCTTGGCTACTCACAGAGATTGTGCGGGAATGGGCATCGGGAAGCTGTCATTCGGATGAGTAACCTTAAGCATCCTCCCGGCGAAAAAACCTGCAATCCTAGAGTTCGTGAACTCCTTTTAGGACTATGCCCCCCCCGGGGGAGTCTCCCGTGCCATCTGTTCCTGACAGGAGGAAACTGCAATTGGACACCTTGTCCCAGTTGTCGTAGCCGATAACTTAGGCCGACGTGGTTGAAAGAAAAGGGAGCTGGAGCCCTGCAGAGTCTGGAAGAAAGCGCCTTGGAGGAGTGAAACCGGAAGTCGATTTACTCCGCACAGCAGATGTTTAAGTCTCTGTCCTTGGGCAAAGACAAAACTCTTCTCAAGGATGGAAGGGTGTCTGAGGTCGTTGACCTCCACAGATGAGACACCCGAAGGAAGCCTTCAGTCAGTGCGTCCAGATGGTACAACATCGAGCTTGTCCGCAAGTAGATACTTAACGACGAAAGGCCAAGGTGCCTGAGCTCGAGAGGAGGAAAGTACCCTTGATCTTCCTGTAGCTTCCTTGAACCAAACCTCGGGCCGTAACCGAGGAGGGAAAGAACCTGGTAAGCTCCCAGAGGAAGAGGTAAGCAGTCACCCCTTGTCCGATGGAGAAATCTTCAACGGAAAGCCCCCCCGCCAAAAATCCTTCCAGGGCGGGAGAAGGAGAGAGTACTAGTGCAGGAGAGGGGACCCTCGAGACCGACCTCTTGGGAACCAACTTCGCCCTGGGGGAAGTCACCACGAAGTCCACTCCTCTCTTTCTCTTCAGCGTAGGAGAGACAGCCGCTGGTTTGTTACCCTGGCCGGTGAGTGCTGGTTTCATAAACCTCATTAACGCCCGTGCCAGCGGATCAAACCATGTCTGCTGCTCCAAGGACACAGAGTCCGAAATCCTCGCTAAGGTGAAAGGGATCGGGCGATCCTTTGGAGAGGACACGACGGTTCCTGCCTGAAAAGAAGGTGGGAAGAATGCTGTACTGACCTGTCTTCGTCCTGCACTACCAACCTGTGCTTGGATGGAGGTGATCCCGAGTGCCGCCTAGGAGCACGCGTCCCTGCTGCTACCACCGGCTGTGGAATTCGCCGCGAACTATGGTCGCGCGAGGGCGAACGGTCGCGCAAAGGCGAATGGTCGCGCGGGCGCACAGGCGAGTGGTCGCGCGGTGCGCGCAGGCGAGCGGTCGTGAGGGCGCGCAGGCGAGCGGTCGCGAGGGCGTGCAGGCGAGCGATCGCGCGGGCGCGCAGGCGAGCGATCGCGCGGGGCGAGCGATCGCGCGGGCGAGCGATCGCGCGGGCGCGCAGGCGAATGGGCGTGACGGCGAGGGATCGTGCTGCCGCGTAGGTGAAGAAGATCGCTGGCGGTAAGCGATGGCGAGCAGCATGTGTAGGTGAATGATCGCGTGATAGGGTGCGATGGTGATCAGCATCCGCAAGAGGGCGATCGTTCAGGGTTGTGCGATGAGGAGCAGCATGCGAAGCGGGCAATCGTTCAGGGTTGTGCGATGGCGAGCAGCATGCGCAGGTGAATGATCGCGTGAAAGGGTGCGATGGTGATCAGCATCCGCAAGAGGGCGATCGTTCAGGGTTGTGCGATGAGGAGCAGCATGCGAAGCGGGCAATCGTTCAGGGTTGTGCGATGGCGAGCAGCATGCGCAGGTGAATGATCGCGTGAAAGGGTGCGATGGTGATCAGCATCCGCAAGAGGGCGATCGTTCAGGGTTGTGCGATGAGGAGCAGCATGCGAAGCGGGCAATCGTTCAGGGTTGTGCGATGGCGAGCAGTATGCGCAGGTGAATGATCGCGTGAAAGGGTGCGATGGTGATCAGCATCCGCAAGAGGGCGATCGTTCAGGGTTGTGCGATGAGGAGCAGCATGCGAAGCGGGCAATCGTTCAGGGTTGTGCGATGGCGATCAGCATCCGCAGTTGAGGGTCGCGCGATGGCGATCAGCATCCGCAGTTGAGGGTCGCGCGATGGCGATCAGCATCCGCAGTTGAGGGTCGCGCGATGGCGATCAGCATCCGCAGTTGAGGGTCGCGCGATGGCGATCAGCATCCGCAGTTGAGGGTCGCGCGATGGCGATCAGCATCCGCAGTTGAGGGTCGCGCGATGGCGATCAGCATCCGCAGTTGAGGGTCGCGCGATGGCGATCAGCATCTGCAGTTGAGGGTCGCGCGATGGCGATCAGCATCCGCAGTTGAGCTAGTAGCTGGCGAACCATGTTCCTTCAGAAGTGTTGGAGAACGTTGGCGTGCCAGCTGTAACACACGTGGGCGATCCGGAGATCGCTGGCGAGCTGATGATCGCTGACGAGCTGACGATCGCTGACGAGCTGATGATCGCTGACGAGCTGATGATCGCTGACGAGCTGATGATCGCTGACGAGCAGAAGGCTACGCGTGGAAGCCCGCGCAAAGAAGAAGAGTCCTTGACCCCGACCTGAACCTAAGTTCTAGATCGCGAGGGCGAACGTGGGCGCACAGGGCACGTAACAGGAACTGCAGGGAAGATCATCTGAAAGCGCTGACGAACAGGAGAGCGCTGACGAACAGAAGGGCGCGCAGGGAAACCCTGACACGCAAGGGAAGAACCCCCGTGGGGGCAACCCTTTGCCCCGAAGGGATCGTTGTCCGCCGGGAGACTGATGTCCGTCGGAAGACCGCTGTCCGTCGGGAAGACCGTTGTCCGTCGGGAAGACCGTTGCCCGTCGGAAGACGAGATTAGACTGCTGTCCATCTGCACCAAGACGGAAGATCGAGAAAAAGAAGTTGTAGGCTGCAAACGGAGATTCAAAAAGGCGCCTCAAACACCCTTATAGGGAGATGAGAGGCCCTTACGACGAGGCGGACGGAGGGCCTTACGGCGAGGGAGGCCAACAGCAACAGCAACAGAAGAAACCTCCGAAGAGGAGTCTCTATGAGTGTACTCTCTCGCGAACGAAAGAGAAACACTTCGTGGAAGAGACTGGTCAGCCAGTGACCTAAAAGGGGCAATCCTCCGAAGAGGAGCTCCTGCAGTTGCCCAGCCCCTTGAGCGAAACTGCAGGTGCGACCGCTCAGCACCAAGAGCATAGTCGCACGAAAAAAAAAGGCAAGAGAAGAACCCCCCAAAAGAGGAAAAGCTCAAGCCTGGACAGGAAAAAACTTCCCTCGGAAGGAAAGTTATCCGCCCAAGGAGGCAAGCCTCCTGACTGTTCTAAAATGAACTGGAGAGCTGTCCGTCGACACGGGAGTACTACCAGTAGAAGGAGACACGCCCCTGACGACAATACAAGGGGGAGGCAGCAACAGCCGAATCCCCAGGACTCAACCAGACAGCTCACACCGTTGCTATATTACAGAAACGAACTAGATCGGTAACTGTAAAAAATAAAACAAATAATATTAGTACACATTCATTCCCCCGGGAAGGCTCCGAAGAGGAATCCCGAGGAAAAGGAACAAGAATTACACAATAGGCACGTGCCCTCACAACCACTTACACTCGCGGAAGGAGAGCTGTAACCAAAACAGAATTATAACAATTATAATTATGTAACTATGTAATTATGTAATTTAAAAATGAATGAACACTAAAGAAAAAAACGAAAACCCCGAAAGGAATCGTTCTACAAGCTGAAAAATTAACAACTACAATTAGATTCATAAACTAATTGAGACAAAATGTACGGCGTAGCAACCCCACCCACACGGGAAGGAAGCTACAAGGGCGTAGTAAAACATAGTAAAAGGGTGAACGACCTCAAGAGAGAGAGAGAGAGAAAGACCGAAGTCAAACTCGATCGCAACCCATAAAATTAGGCCGTGGTGGCCTAACTGCCGAGGCCTCCACGTAGATATCGTACACTACACACACACATCTGAAAAGGAAACTTACTTATTTCTATACTCAAATATATATACAAACATGAAAACATGTTTACATATATATTGAGTAAAAGAAAAGTAAGCGATTAAGTAAAGACAAAACAGACAATGGCTGCCAAGCGAGGACCAAGACAGAGACGTCTGTCACAGTCCGAGCCAAAAGTGAAAGTGAGTATTCACCTGTGTGTGAGGGGGAGGAGGGGTAGCTAGCTACCACTCCCCTACCCCCCCGCTAACTAGCGCGGGGGTAATACACCCTCGTTAAATTCTAATGGCTCGCCATTTCAGCTACGCTAAAAGTAATACCCTTTGTAAATAGCGTGGTTTGTATTTCGGTTACGGAACAAGTAAATTTTAAACAAAAAAAATCAATTTACGAGAGAGAGAGAGAGAGAGAGAGAGAGAGAGAGAGAGAGAGAGAGAGAGAGAGAGAGAGAGAGAGAGAGAGAGAGAGAGAGAGAATTGTTTTACGTACATACTGTAAATGTAAATTTTAAGCAAAAAAAATCAATTTACGAGAGAGAGAGAGAGAGAGAGAGAGAGAGAGAGAGAGAGAGAGAGAGAGAGAGAGAGAGAGAGAGAGAGAGAGAGAGAGAGACAGAGAGAGAGAGAGAGAGATTGTTTTACGTACGTAAATGTAAATTTTAAACAAAAAAAATATGATAGGTTATAACATGTAGACTTTTAAAACCTTCTCTTTAACTTAATGCATACAGTACTAAACTATAAAACAGGCACAAATATTAAAATGTTAGAATATTAAAGTAAAAAATAAAGATTGTTACTGTACTCACCAAGAAAGAAGTTCAAGAAAAACTTGAATGATGATGGCGATGAATTTGCTGCACAGTAGAAATGATGATGATGAAGCTGATGATGTCTTCTACTGTGCAGCCAATGAGGTATTTTACGTCTCTTCAGACGGAGGTGTCTTTTCCTGGGACACCTCTTCAACTTCTTCAATTTCTTCCGAAGGCGTAGTAGTAGGAGGAACTGGCTCTTTTTTGCGAGGCTGGAAGAACATTGTGATCGGAAGTTGTTGCCGCTGCTTCTTTTTTCGATCTAAGAGCATCCTGTAGGGAGTCATGATGTCATTGACCTTGTTGGAGAATTGCATAGACCGAACCATATCCTCGTCCCACTCTTGCAACATTTCTTTCACCTCCTTTATATGGTTGCAGACCTTGGCAAGCCGTTCTAGTGTTAAGCCCGTTTCTTCGACATTTTCTTGGGTCTCTTCCTGGGTTTCACTCTCTTCTTCGCTTGCCGATTTCGTCAGGTCTTCGAGGTCTGCGTCAGTTAGGGGCTGGGAATGGCAGTCCAACAACTCGTCGACGTCTTCAGTCGTCATGTCGCTAAACCCGTCACCTCCAATTATGGCAGCCAACTGCACAGCTTTGCGTATTGCAGTGTTGGATTTCCGACGGAGTAAATCCCTCGTCGTCGTAAACAATCTCGGGCCACAACTTCTTCCAGCTCGCATTCACAGTTGCAGGTTTCATCTCTTGAAGTGCCTTCTGAATATTCTTCGGGCACGTGGCTATGGTGGACTGCCGCCAGTACGCCTTCAAGTTAAAATCTTCATCCTCATCCTCTTGGGCAGCATCCACACACGCAACGAGGTCCGCCAAGGTATTCTTCGTGTAGAGGGCCTTGAACGCCCTGATAACCCCCTGGTCCATCGGTTGAATTAATGACGTGGTGTTGGGTGGCAGGAACTCAACCTGAACGCCCTCACGCGACAGGTCAGTTGCGTGTCCACCAGCGTTATCCATAAGGAGAAGGATCTTGAATGGCAAGCCCTTCTCTACGAGATATTCCTTGCCTTGCGGGATGAAACACTGGTGGAACCAGTTGGAGGTCAGCATCTTTGTAATCCATGCTTTTGGATTATGCATCCAGTACACGGGAAGGAGATTCTTATTCTTATTTTTCAAAGCGCGAGGATTTTTCGACTTATAAATAAGCCGCGGCTTTAGCAAAAATCCAGCAGCATTGCCACACATCACGAGGGTAACGCGATCCTTGAATGCTTTAAAGCCAGAGGCTTTGGCTTCCTCTTTGAACAGGAAAGTTCGCGACAGCATTCTCTTCCAAAACAAGCCGGTCTCATCCATATTAAACACTTGTTCCGGCTTGTATCCACCTTCGGCGATAATATTCTTGAACGTCTGGTTCATGTAAGTTTCAGCAGCGGCAGTGTCAGCCGAAGCAGCCTCGCCATGCAGGGAAACGCTTTTCAGGGCGAAGCGTTTCTGAAACTTCGCGAACCATCCTTTGCTGGCGGAAAAACGTTGTTTCTGAGGCTGGGAATCAGTGGATGTCCCTGGTTGAGGTTCATCTGCATCATCATCTTCTTCAGCATGGTTGCCGTCGTCGTCTTGAGGTTCCTTTGCAGCAAAATTCTCATATAAGCTCAAAGCCTTTGTTCGGATGGTGTTCGTATCCAAGGCTATGTTCTTCTTCCGGCAGTCGGCAATCCACACAGCTAAAGCACCTTCCATGCGTACGATCGTTTTATTACGCGTTGTAACGACTCGCTTCGCTGATCTGCTAAAGGTGATTGCAGCCGTCTTTCTAATGTTCGCCTCGTCCTTCTTGATATAGCGAACAGTAGATTCGTTGATTCCAAAATGGCGCACTGCGGCCGCGTAGCTTCACCCGTCTTTCAACATATCGAGAAGCGTCACCTTCTCAGCAATCGTCATCATCCTTCGGTGGCGTTTAGGCTCACTACCAGCCTTAGTAGAAGCAGAATGCTTGGGAGGCATTGTGCAGTAGGATTTAACAGAAAGTTCAACAAAAAGTTCAACTTAAAACAGTCGCACACAGCACAGATTAAACTTCACAAACTTAAGAACGTCTACTCAGCGATACAGCATAAGAGAAAGTGGACGACCCGGGCCCGCGAGAACCTAGATGCTGCAGGTTGGAGATGCGGGCAAAACACCAATCACAGGCTAGATAACAAAACTTGAGTTCTGATTCGTCATCTATCAGCGCTTGAACCAATCACAACCCGTCTTATATGATGCGTAGGTTACCAACTCAAAGTACAAGATACCCCGCGTATACTGTACGTACAGTATTAATAATAATAATAATAAATAATGATAATAATACAGTAATAATAATAATAATGATAATAATAATAACAATAATAATTTTATTAACAACAACAACAATAATAATAATAGCTTTACGTATGCTATTTTATTCTTTTGTAGGATGTGTCTCTCTCTCTCACTCTCTCTCTCTCTCTCTCTCTCTCTCTCTCTCTCTCTCTCTCTCTCGTACGCTTATTCGAAATGTGATTTTTGCAACAAAGAATATTATTGGATGCAATACTACATACGTGTACATACAAAAGATTCATGGAAAAGAAGCACATCCATTACATTTGTAGTACAGTAGTAGTCATCAGCAGCCTTACACCATTCTAATATGGTATGACTGCATCTGATTTGCGTTTCATGTTCGATTTAATTTTACTACGTACTGTATACAGTACTGAATTATCGTATGATAATAATACAGTAATAATAATAATAATAATGGTAATAATAATAACAATAATAATTTTATTAACAACAACAACAATAATAATAATAATAACAATAATAATAATAGCTTTACGTATGCTATTTTATTCTTTTGTAGGATGTGTGTGTCTCTCTATCTCTCTCTCTCTCTCTCTCTCGTACGCTTATTCGAAATGTGATTTTTGCAACAAAGAATATTATTGGATGCAGTACTACGTACGTATACCCAAAAGATTCATGGAAAAGAAGCACATCCATTACATTTGTAGTACAGTAGTAGCCAACAGCAGCCTTACACCATTCTAATATGGTATGACTGCATCTGATTTGCGTTTTATGTTCGATTTAATTTTACTACGTACTGTATACAGTACTGAATTATCGTATGATCACATTCTCTTTTCGTGTTTTATTTCTTTGTGCTGAATTATATATCATATGTAATGCAATGAACAATCAGTAAGAGCAGATATTACTAATTACAGTATTAATGGAATTACAGGTAACGAAATATCATATTTGGGGGTCTTCAGATTTTGCGGTATTTTCGAAATTTCCGGAAAATCCGTGATATGTATATATATATATGGGTTATGGAAAAAACCCGCGAAGTGGTGAATCCGCGATGGTCGAACCGCGAAGTAGCGAGGGTTCACTGTACTGTACTGTATTGTCCTACTAAATTACATTTCATGCTTATTTCTAATTTACATCTTTATCACAGGATATGTAGCATAATTTTTGGTTTGAGGATATTCGCTTCTTCTCTTTATAACTACACTACCGGGTTCAGTTCCGAAGTTCAATTTTCCTTTCCTTATCATGTACTGTACTATTATTGTATTATGTTGTCATCTGTTTGTTTTAGTCTTTTTCTTTTTCTTCTAGATAATTTATTGGCAGGTCATCATGAGCAGAGGAGATTAAAAAAAAAGAGAGGATTTACAGCTTTTCCCAATAACTGTAGATGCGTGACAATTGTCTGTACAACCTGCTGATATCCCCATTCTGCCTCCTGTTAGACAGCAGTCCTGTTTGCAGTTTATTCCTCCATAAATGTGACTTTGTGACGATGACAATGTAATCTCTATCTTTGTGCTCCATTGGAAGAAGAGTTTTACTGCCACCATGGGTGAAGGAAGGGAAATGGCACCAGCCTTCTCTTTACTTCTGTGTTGTTCCGATCTGGGGAGGGAGCTAAGGATGTATCACCTGGTTGTGCTGTTTCTTATTAGATCTATACCCCCATGAGTTTCGTTATTAGTCAGTATGACCCTGTATAGAAGGCAAACTTCAAGTTCTTCCTTCTCTTCAGCTTCAGCTTCGTGAGTTTTCTCTGCTAATCATGTTCAAATAAGTTGAGAAAGACCGATCAATTATAGTCGTGTACATTTGACTTACTGTATAGTTTCTCTTCCCACAGGAGAGACAGTAAGCTCATCTCTCGTACGGATCTAAGCTCTCGCACTGCTGATTTTTTTTCTCCTTTTTGGACGCTCATCTTCAACTGTTCTGTAATCTTCTCCCAAGCTATCGCCTGATGCCAGAAGATGGAAGCTCCCCCAAAAAGAACTGCCAGAGGTGAATTAGTTTTCAGATACTGTAGTTTCCTTGATGAGATCAAGGGTTCCACATTCATCATCACAGAGACCGCTCACCACGTATAAGGGTTCCACACATATACACTCTATGTGCTATGTCTACAGCACATATGGGCTCGGACCGAATTGCTTTCTATGTAACGGCGATCTTCCCAATGCACAAACTTCACGAACACAATCATCCACACATATTGGCTCAGAACATACTAACTTCCACGCACACCGGAGATCCACACGAATAATGGTCTACAGGCTCAAGTTTCACAAACACGATTATCCATGTGCACCGTATCCATACATATTGGCTCGGAACGTATTGCCTTCCACACGCACCTTGATATCCAAGCACCCAGTCTCCACAATTGACATACATGACTGTGACGACATCAACAGACCACTCACCAAGGATCCACGCCCACCTGAGACTCATGGTACGGACTTGAAGTGCTCTATACACAATGTCTCCTAGAATACAGTCCCTGACCATATGACTTACAACGCACACAGGCTCGGGCTGTAGTACCTACTACTCGTACATGCAAGTTCTCCACACATACTAACTAGGACCTTACTACCTACCATGCGTAGGCACTTGACACACTACACACTCATGATCTTCATGCATCAAGAGGGAATAAGAGAAGCCAGTTCTCCACATATATGGCCTCAAACCTTACTGCCAAGTGATTGGTTTTTACAAGTTTCATTTACCGTATCGTTCAACACACAGGGCACCTGTCACCTGCTTTCTCTCAGCGTTCTACAACAACGTATCGAGTTCTTCGTACGCGCATAGATACTTCTACAAGGTATCAAATTCTTCCTATACATAGAGATCCTTCTACAATAACGTATTGAGTTCTTCATACACGCACAAATCCTTCTACAAAACACATCAAGTTCATCTTACATGCAGAAATTTTTTTACAGCCACATATCGAGTTCTTCCTACATGTAAAGATCCTTCTACAACAACTTATCGAGTTCTTCCTACATGTAAAGATCCTTCTACAACAACTTATCGAGTTCTTCCTACACGCATAGATCCTTCTAAAACAACGTATCGAGTTCTTCCTATAAGCAAAGATCCTTCTACAACAATGTATTGAGTTCTTCCTACACGCACAGATCCTTCTATAACAACGTATGGAGTTCTTCCTACACGAACAGATCCTTCAATAACAACGTATCGAGTTCTTCCTACATGCAAAGATCCTTCTACAACAACTTATCGAGTCCTTCCTACACACACAGATCCTTCTAAAACAACGTATCGAGTTCTTCCTATGTGCAGAGAACCTTCTACAACTTATCGACTTCTCCCTACTGTACATGAACAGATCCTTCTACAACAACTTATTGCATTCCTACACACACAGGTCCTTCTACAACAACGTATCAAGTTCTTCCTATGGGCACAGATCCTTCTACAGCAACTTATTGACATCTTCCTACAAGCAAAGATCCTTCTACAATAACTTATCGACTGCTTCCTACGCACACTGTTCCTTCTACAACGTATCGATTGCTTCCTACGCGCATGGATCCTTCTACAGCAACTTATCGACTTCTTCCTTCACGCACAGATCTTTCTACAACAACGTATCAAGTTCTTCCTACACGCACATATCCTTCCCACATGCAGATATCCTTCCCATTCTTCTTCTCATAGAGTTGAAGCAAGTGAATTCTCATCTACTCCTAGAGGAAAACATTATGAGCAGCCTTTAAACCTTTAAACTGATCCCACAACACAATCTCCACAATCTTCAAGCCCAAGTTGTTAGGAGGTTGACAGGAGTCATAACCTTCACTCCTATATACGACCAAAGTGCTTTGACATTTCCCAGAAAAGTAAACCAGACAATTTGGTTATGGGGACTTCCTCCCTCCTAAGAATAAGTTTCCTATTAAAAAACGAAGGTTTGTATTTGTATAAGACCAAATCGCAAATTATTAAACTAATTTGTATTCATCCTAATTACAAAGCCGAGTCCTTAAAGTTCCATTACCCACCTCAACCATCCAACAAATCCCAAGTTTAAGGTCAAAGTGAGAGCTTGTGGCTTGTCAGATGGGCATAGTTTACCCACAACCCTACTGCTAACTACTGCCACCTAATTTAGTTTTAATATGTGAAAAGGAGAGAATTCTCAGATCCACAGATCTGATCATCCATTCACTTGGTCCAAAGCCAGGTCCACAATATCCAACCATGGCAACTCCAAAGGTTCCGCCACAGTCACCTCCACCAGGCCATTGCACTAATGAATGAGTGTAAAGACATACACAAACTAACCCTGACTTAGGGTACAGTAGTTGGCCTCAGTGGGATTTGAACCACAGTCCTAAGTCCTCAAGACATCCTGCCCCTGAGCACCCTCATCCTTCGCCACAGGGGAGAGTAAAGCAACATGCTCTGGAGAATCTACCACACCCCACAAGTACGACCGTTCCGTCCCCAGGACAGAACCAGGTATGTAATGGGATATCTGGGCAAGCCTACAGCAATGGGAGAAGATCTGGTACATGACCTCCAGGCATACAGCTCAGGCACTACGTCAGGGAAAAGGTTCAACCACAGCCACAGGGGTGAGGGGGTGCAAGACCTACCGCCCCTACAATTTTTACCTACTAAAATGACAAATTCGTAGGTAATTTGTATTTTTCCTAACTATACAAACCATAGCTATTAATATGGGATATTACTTTCGGCGTAGCTGAAATGACGAGCCATTAGAATTTTAATGAGGGTTTACTACCCCAATTACTTTCGGCGTAGCTGAAATGACGAGCCATTAGAATTTTAACGAGGGTTTACTACCCCACCGCTAGTTAGTGGGGGGTAGGGAGGGTAGCCTGCTAACTCCCCCCCTCACACACACCTGTGCTGAGCTCACTTTGCTTAGAGGTAGGAGTTCACGGGGGATAGGGCTGGCGGGCAAGTTTGATTAAATAGCTAAGGTTTGTATAGTTAGGAAAAATACAAATTACCTACGAATTTGTCATTTGTTCCGTAACTGAAATACAAACCACACTATTTAATATGGGTGACTCACCCCTTAGGAAGGGTGGTAAGTCCCAGCCAGTACTGGCTTTTGGCTTTGCCCGGGGACTCAGTATCTGAGTGTGTCAGCACTCAACAATAAGGAGTCCCTACACCTCGCTAGAACCTTGCTGCGCAAGAGTTGTGGCCTACGTAAGCTGTGTGTGAAGGTCTGAAGTGTGACTCGTCCTAGGAAGTTGACCTGTAGTCCCTTAGAAGGAAATTTTAGGCTAGGACTCTCCCAATACCACCTCGTCAGGGTACGGGGACGTGACAGTATTATCTTAATACAGTACTCGGAACACAAGCAAGCATGGTTTACCTGCAGTGGTTTGAGGTTAGCTGTGCATAGAACCAAGGATGCTGCTTTCCCCAAGAGAGGGGAAGATGAAGAAAAGAGTAAGGGCCAGACAAATCTTTTCATTCATGCAGACTAAGACCAGGTAACAATGCCCTCAACCTTCTGCTACTTGTCCACTAAGGAGCCTGAGGTTTTAAATCAGCTGTTGTGCAGCCACCACACGGCCGATAGAAAACGTATCGAGCCTCCTGTGGGTCACGTCGTGCAGGTAGTGGGCTGTGAAGGCCGTCTGATCCTTCCACACCCAAGCTTGAAGGACCTGCGTCACTGAGAAATTTCTCTTGAAGGCCAGGGACATAGCTACGCCCCTGACATCATGTGCTCTAGGGTGACATGACGGAGGAGTTTCTGGATTCAGGGACAGATGGATCACCCTACGAATCCATGCCAAGATGGTGTTCTTGGTGACCCTCCTCTTAATCCTCCCAGTGCTAACAATGCTTGCACCTGGGGATGGACTGTAGCCGTTCTTCTGAGATATAACCTCAGACTCCTTACTGGGCACAGTAGGAGAAGGTCTGGGACATCTGTTACAGAACGGAGACTCGAATCCAGAAGGAGTCGAACCAAGCGCCCGGCACCCCCTGATTTTGAGTCTTAGCACCAAACCCAGGGACGAGTTTAAACGTTACCTTCCCTCCATATCCTTGCATGGGCGATGTCATATGAGACCATGAAGCTCACTGACTCGCTTGGCCGAAGCCAAAGCTAGTAAGAACACCGTCTGCCAAGTTAGGTGGCGAACTGAAGCCTGGCGTAATGGTTCATAGTGAGGTCTCTTAAGAGACCTGAGAACCCGAACCACGTTCCATAGAGGAGGTCTCACATCCGACTGAGGGCAGGTAAGTTCATAAGCTCGTATGAGTAGGGAAAGTTCCAGCGAGGAAGAAGAGATCCTTCCTTTGAGCCTAAGGCTAGACTTAAGGCCGAGTCGATAGCCTTTCACCGCCGAGACTGAAAGGCGCCTTTTCTTCCCGCAAATACACGAGGAACTCCGTTATTGGTGGAATAATGGCATCGAGTGGAGAAATACCCCTTCCAAGATACCAACCACAGAAGATTTTCCACTTTGCCTGGTAGACAGATGCGGATGATTTTCGCAGATGTCTAGACAATTCCTCTCTCAGCAAGGAGATGCTGGATAGTCACCAGGCGCGAAGTCGTAGCGAAGCTACGGCTTTGTGGAAGATGCTGGCATGTGGTTGTCTGAGTAGATCGTGTCGTGGAAGGAATTTTCTTGGAAGTTCCGTTAGGAATTGCAGAAGGTCCAGAAACCATTCCGCGTGATGCCATAGCGGAGCTATGGGGGTCATTGAAAAATTGACCAATATTCTGGTATTGTTGAGTACCCTCCTCATCAGACAGAACAGGGGAAAGGCGTACACGTTGATGTTGTCCCCCCATTGTTGGGAGGCATCTTACCAGAGTGCCTTGGGATCTGGGAATGGGGGGAAGTATGGTGGAATCTTGAAGATCAGCGCTGTCGCGAACAGATCCACAGTCAGGGAACCCCACAAAGTCAGGACTTTGTTGGCTACTAGATGACACAAAGACCACTCGATACTCACTATCTGAGACGCTCTGCTCAGATTGTCGGCGTGCACATTCCTTGTCTGGAATGAAACGCGCAGATAGTAGAATCGAGCGGACTTCGGTCCATCTCAGTATCTCTACTGCAAGATGGGATAGCTGTTTCGAAAAGGTACCTCCTTGCTTGTTGATGTAAGCCACTACTGTGGTGTTGTCGCTTATTACCACCACAGAGTGACCTGCCAGGTATTGTTGGAACTGCTGAAGGGCCAACAAACCGGCCTTCGTCTCTAGACGATTTATATGGAGGCACTTTTCTGATTCTGACCACAGGCCTGAGGTCCTGTGGTAACAGAACGTGCCCCCCCCCCTTCTTTGAGGCGTCCGAAAACAGCATTAAATCCGGGGGAAGGACGAGAAGATCCACTCCTCTTCATAGGTTCTCGTCTGTCACCCACCACTGGAGGTCCGTCCGTTCCGCAGGACCCATAGGGATCATGACGTCCGGGGAATCGCAACCTTGATTCCACCGGGACTTGAGCCGCCACTGGAGAGATCTCATCCTGAGGCGATCGTTGGGAACTAGACGAGCCAAGGATGAAAGGTGACCAAGGAGACGTAACCACGATTGGGCTGGAAGCTCTTCTCGACTGAGGAAAGGGCTTGCGACCCTTCTCAGCCTTGCTATTCTGTCGTCTGATGGGAAGGATGTGGAGATTGGTGTCTATAATCATGCATAGGTAAACCAGTCTTTGAGTGGGAAGCAGAGAGGACTTCTCGAGATTTACCATGATCCCCAGTTCCTGGAAGAGTCCTAGAAGTCTGTCTCGGGGTCGAAGAAGGGATTACTCCGAGTCTGCTAGGATCAGCCAGTCATCCAGTTAACGATGGATACGGATGCCGATCCTGTGTGCCCACGATGATATTAGGGTGAACACTTTTGGTGAAACCCTGTGGTGCTGTGGAGAGACCGAAACACAGCACCTTGAACTGGTACCCCTTGTGGTCTAGGCTGAATCCTAAGTACTTCCTTGAAGACGGATGGACTGGGATCTGGAAGTACCTGTCCTTCAGATCCAGTATACACATGAAGTCTTGCGGCTTCACTGCAAGACTGACCGTGTTTGCGGTCTCCATGCTGAACGGAGTTTGCTTTAATCTGGACCTCTGCCCTAAAGGCCTGCCCGCTTGCTGATCCCATGGCAAGGGAGCTAAATGACACCGGATTCGTCCTCAGGGGAGGTAGAGATGTGAACGGGACGTGATATCCCTGACTGATTACGGATATCGTCCAGGAATCGGCCCCGAGTTGCTGCCACCTGTCTGCGCAACCTTGTAGGCATCCTCCCACTTCGGACATGCAGGGGGACTGCCAATCCTAGTGTTTGCGGCCTCGGCTGCTCCCTCTAGGATTCTTCCCTTCCCTGGAGGACTTCTTGCCTTTCTTGTCCTTGACCGGAAAGGGCTTAGACACCACTGTCTTCGCTGCCGTTGTCTTGGTGGGACGTGGCTGCTGGGGTGCTGGAGGTTTACAGGGCTTGAATGTCAAAGCCCTATGTAGGAGGGAGTCTTGGTGACTTCCTCCACCTCTCAGCAGCCTGCTCCACGTCCTTAGGCTCAAACCGGTTCGTTCCCATAACGGAAGAATGTCTGAGCCTGTAGATTCCGGTGCTAGGGGCCTCCCGGTATTGCCTTGGGAGTCCTTTGACTCCCTCCTGGGAGGGATGCAGGACTCCAACAACAATGGAGGCAGGATCTTCTCCACCCTTATTCGAGAAGACTTTACCACGCCAGGTGGGATTTCCCTCAATGGTGTGACGGGGGAACTTCTCACCTCACGTGACTCTCCTGAGGACGGAAAATCTTCGTCCGAAGGGGAGGGAGAAAAGTCTGAGGGGGGAGGGTACCTGCCTTGAAGACTTACGAGGAGACAGCTTTGTCCTCGGAGAAGTTACCGCTTCCGAAACTCCTCTTTTCCTCTTCAGGGGAGTAGATGAAGCCAAGGATTTGTGGCCCAACTCAGAGAGAACAGACTTGAAAGCCTGTGCTACCGCTCTGATTAGAGCTCCAAACCAGGGCTGCCGGCTGACGGCTGCGCTGTCAGACACTCCCTTGGAGGGGGAGTCGCCTGTAAGAAGAAAGAAGATAAGGAAGAAATGTCCCTGGACCTTACTGGAACCTTCCCCCCTACCGGCAAGCGCGCTGTTCTGTGCTTGCGGGGGAGAATGCGGTGATGGCACCCTTACCGCGTGTTGTCTGGCAGCCTCGCGCGTGGGAGGGTATCGGCGATTGCGCTGGGGAGCGCGCAGGCGCTCGCACGATGGGGAATACCCGGGGCTCGCGCGCGGGAGACTGCTGGAGCGCTCGCGCACGGGCGCACAGGCGAAACTCCATAGAGTGCGCAGGAATCAGATTGACGTGCAGGATCAGCCAGAATGTTGGCGCGCGCGCGAAAAATTATAGGAGTGCGCGCATGCCCGCGGAAGACCATCGGTACCCGCACGCGGACAAGATCGTCGGCGCTTGTGCGCTTAAGAAGATCGGCGAGCCCGCGCGCGCTTTACGCGCTAGTAGGTTGAAGGGTCAGCTGGCAGGACGATCAGGAACTGGGATGTGTACTTAAAAAAAGGGCGGGCATCCCCCGATGAAGACCATAAACAGGTCTGCTTTAGAGTCCGGGACCGAAGTCCTTCGCTGCAGCGCAAGGTTGCACTGGTAGATCGGTAGGTCAGCTGGCAGGACGATCAGGAGCCGGGATGTGCCCTTTGGAAGGGCCAGTATCCACCGATGGGACCGTAAAGGTCTGTGCTAGAGTCCAGGACCGAAGTCCAAAGAGCCACTTTGCAGCACAAGGTAGAGGTCTCTGGAAGTTCTGCTTGATCCTCCAAGGCGAGTCTCTATGAGAGACCTCTCCCGCGAACGAGAGAGGTGCCCTTCGTAGAAGAGACTTGAAGACATTTGTGGTGAAGCCCCTTGGGGCCGTTGGATCAGCAAGCTGATCTTATTAGGAACGATCCTCCGAAGAGGAGTCTCTATGAGTGGCCTCTCTCGCGAACGAGAGGGGTGACACTTCGTAGAAGAGACCTGAAGACACTCGTGGTGACGCCCCGTACGACTGTTGGAGCAGCAAGCTGACCTATCATGAACGATCCTCCGAAGAGGAGTCTCTATGAGTGGCCTCTCTCGCGAACGAGAGAGGTGACTTCGTAGAAGAGACCTGAAGATACTCGTGGTGACGCCCCTTAGGGCCATTGGATCAGCAAGCTGCCCTTATCAGGAATGATCCTCCGAAGAAGAATCTCTATGAGTGGCCTCTCTCGCGAACGAGAGAGCTGAACACTTCGTAGAAGAGACTTTGCCAATACTGTGCTCCACCCCTGAAGGAAGAGAAACTCAGCAAGGGGGGAAAAAAGTCTGGCCGAAGGGCAGCAGCAGTAGTCGAAGGCGATGAATTTATTAAGGTATGAGAAGTTCTCCCTCTGAAGGGAGAAAACCTCACAGCTGAGGAGGAAACCTCCCTCGGAAGGAAGTTGTCCAACCCCTGGAGGCGAACCTCCTTTAGCGTTCTAAGATGATCTGAAGTGCTGGCACGTTGTCACGGGAGTACCTCTAAGAGAAGGGATAACGCCCATGACGACGTCCTCTGAGGGACGGCAGCGACAGCAGATTCCCCAGTCATGAACAGGACAGCTCGGCAGAGACAGCAGATTCCCCAGTCATAACAGGACAGCTCTGCTTCGTTGGCACTCTTTAGTCAAACGAAGAAGAACTGCATAGTTAACTGGGAAAATAAAATTAAATAATTATTTTAACAGAAATTCTCTAGGGAGGAACTCCGAAGAGGAACCCCGAGGGAATAACATAAAATAAGAATTAAGTATGCGCCCTCCTTCCCCAGATGACATCCACGGGAGAAGGGGAGCGGAGTAACTGTAATAAAACAGAATTATAACAGAATTATCTAAATCATCTAAGAATATACACTAAAAGTGAGAACCACTGACCACCCGAAGGGAAGTGTTCCCCACGGAGAAGCTGAAAAGTTAAAACACAATTAGATTTCACTAACAATAATCGAGACAAACAACGGAATAGCAACCTAACCCGCAACGGGAAAGGAGCTATCGTAATAGTACGTAGTTGTAGTAAGGGTGAACGACCTCGAGTAGAGAGAGACCATAGTCAATCTAAAAAAAGGCCACATTCCCTTCGCTGAGAATCCAAGTTTCCCGTAGGAAAAGAGGCAAAGCGAAGATAATAGATGAATGAAGAGAGTCCAGGCGATGACGGTTCCCCTGCGGCGGCCGAGTTAACAGAAATAAGCCGATGGGAAGACCGATGGACCAGAGGGAGAGGTCGTTCCCTACGAAGTGGAACTGTGGTGGCCTTGCACTACGCAAGTGTCGTTCTCGTATATCACACACACAGCACAAACACTGAAAAGAAAACTTACTACATTTCTATACACAAATATATACATGAACATAAAGAATGTTTATATATATATTACAAGTATAAGAAAAAGTAAGTAAAAAAGACAAAAAGCATTAATATGGCTGTCAAAGAGGCGAGGGTGAGAGCGGACACATCCGACTACCACCCGAGCCGAGGGCAAAGTGAGCTCAGCACGAGTTTGTGTGTGAGGGGGGGGGGGGGAGCAGGGTAAACCCCCCCCCCCCCCTAACTAGCGGTGGGGTAGTAAACCCTCGTTAAAATTCTAATGGCTCGTCATTTCAGCTACCCCGAAAGTAATAACCCATATTAAATGGCGAGGTTTGTAATTCAGTTACGGAACAAATGCACATGCACTTTAGTACGAGGTTGAATAATACCCTCCTCTCTATTGAAAGCCACTCTTCGAAAGAGGGAGAAGCAGGCACTCCATGTCCAGGATGAAAAGGAGATGAAGGTCACAGCAGTTCCTCCATCAAACTTGGAACAGACCTCTGTATTTTCTTCACGTTGTCTGGGTTGAGGGTTGTGCAATTGAGGTTGAGGTATGCGGTCACATTGTTGAGGGTTCCTTTCCCTATGCTCTTGAACTTGCACAAGCTCCAGTTGACTCCATGTGCCCATAGGCCTAACACTCACAGCCAAGTCTTTGCTGAATTCATGCGCCCATTTTCTATATGGGGAAAGATCTTTGTGTTTGTCTTTCTTTTTGAAAGAAGTTTTCCTCCCGGGCGTACAAATCTTAGGTCTGGAAGGAGATACAGTGATGCTGCTCATGACCACTGTGAGCTCAGGGACCAGGCTATATCAAGGAAAGCTGCTGCCTTTGGTTTCTAAAGAAGCCAAATACTCAGAAACAAACTATCATATAGGAGTCAAGGATTTTACAAGAGGAAAAGTGCAAAGACATAGGTGAACGCTGCGGGGATGTAGTGTGGCACTTCATCTTAAAGTGCGCTGGAGAACTTAGTGGTGCCACATTATCGCGCTTCTCATCAACACCCGGGGAGTCTAAAGTTGGCAAAAGCAAATTGCATTAAAGTGTAGATCTCCATTTACTTGGAAAAACGAGCTTGCGGAAAAACATGACAAATTCGGAGATACAGTAATTTGTATTTTTCCTAACCATACAAACCTTAGCTATTTACATGGGGCTTTACTTTCGGCGTAGCTGAAATGACGAGCCATTAGAATTTTAACGAGGGTTAACTACCCCCGCGCTAGTTAGCAAGGGGGTAGGGGGAGTGGTAGCTAGCTACCCCTCTCCCCCTCTCACACCGGTGAACTGCTTCACTTCACTTAAAGGTAGGACTTGCCTTGGGGGACAGGGCTGGCGGGCAAATATGTGTAAATAGCTAAGGTTTGTATGGTTAGGAAAAATACAAATTATCTCCGAATTTGTCATTTGTTTCATAACCGAAATACAAACCACGCTATTTACATGGGGTGACTTACCCCTTAGGTAGGGAGGAAAGTCCCGGCCTTACTGGCTTTGGCTTTTACCCGGGGACTCAGAAACCGAGTGAGCAGCACTTCAAGAAAAAGTCCCCCTGCACCTCGCAGGTTCCTTGCTCCGCATGGAACGTGTGGCCTACATAAGCTTGTGTGTGGAGGGTTGAAGTGTGACTCGTCCTAGGAAGTTGACCTAAAGTCCTTTAGATGGAATTCTAGGCTAGGACGTTCCCAAAACCATCCTGTCAGGGTATGGGGGACGCGACAGTATTATCTTAATATTAGGAACACAAGGAAGCATGGTTTACCTGCAGAGGTTCGAGGTCAGCTATGCAGAGAACCCAGGATACTGCTTTCCCCAAGAGAGGGAAGGATGAAGAAAGAAGTAAGGGCCAGACATACTCTTTCATTCACGCAGACTAAAACCGGGTAACAATGCCCTCAACCTTCTGCTACCTGTCCATTAAGGAGCCTGAGGTTAGACCAGATGTTGTGCAGCCACCACAGGGCCGATCGAGAATGTATTAAGGCTCCTGTGAGTCACGTCCTGCAGGTAGTGGGCTGTGAAGGTTGTTTGACGCTTCCAGACCCCAGCTTGTAGCACCAGTGTCACCGAGAAGTTTCTCTTGAAAGCCAGAGATGTAGCGATGCCTCTGACATCGTGTGCTCTGTGACGACGTGACGGAGGGGGGTCTGGATTCAAGGCGTGGTGGATGACCCTTCGGATCCAGGCAGAGATAGTGTTCTTGGTGACTCTCCTCTTTGTCCTTCCCATGCTCACAAACAGGGCTTGCACGCGAGGACGGACTGCAGCCGTTCTCTTCAGATAACGCCTCTGACTTCTCACTGGGCATAGTAACAGATGGTCTGGGTCACTTGTTACAGAATGGAGACTCGAGACCCTGAAGGAGTCGAACCGTGGGTCCGGGACTCCAGGGTTCTGAGTCTTAGCTACAAACTCAGGGACGAATCCGAATGTTACCTCCCCCCATCCCCTTGAATGGGCGACGTCGTATGAGAGACCACGAAGTTCACTGACCCGCTTGGCTGACGCCAAAGCGAGCAGGAACGGCGTCTTCCAAGTCAGGTGTCGATCAGAGGCCTGGCGTAATGGTTCGAACGGAGGTCTCTTAAGACCCCTGAGGACTCGAACCACGTTCCAAGGAGGAGGTCTCACTTCCGACTGAGGGCAGGTAAGCTCGTAGCTTCGTATGAGTAAAGAAAGTTCCATCGAGGAAGAAATGTCCATTCCTTTCAGCCTGAAGGCTAAGCTTAAGGCTGAGCGATAGCCTTTCACCGCCGAGACTGAAAGGCGCATTTCCTCCCGCAAATACACGAGAAACTCCACTATTGCTGGAATACAGTAGTGGCATCGAGGGGAGAGAGACCCCTCCCACGACACCAACCACAGAAGACTCTCCACTTCGCCTGGTAGACCCCTGCGGATGACTTCCGCAGGTGTCGAGACATCCTGTCCGCAACTTGTTGCGAAAAGCCTCTCTCAACGAGGAGACGCTGGATAGTCTCAGGCGTTGAAGCCGAAGCGAAGCTACGGCCTTGTGGTAGATGTTGCAGTGTGGTTGCTTGAGTAGCTCGTGTCGTGGGGGGAGTTCTCTCGGAAGTTCCGTCAGGAGCTGCAGAAGGTCCGGGAACCACTCTGCGTGATGCCATAGCGGAGCTATTAAGGTCATTGACAGATTGACCGATAGTCTGGTCTTGTTGAGCACCCTTCTCATCAGACAGAACGGTGGAAAGGCGTACACGTCGATGTTGTCCCACCGTTGTTGGAAGGCATCTTGCCAGAGTGCCTTGGGGTCCGGGACTGGGGAGCAGTACAGTGGCAGCTTGAAGTTCAAAGCTGTCACGAACAGGTCCACTGTCGGGGAACCCCACAAAGTCAAGACTTTGTTGGCTACTTGAGGATCCAAAGACCACTCGGTACTCACTATCTGCGATGCCCTGCTCAGACTGTCGGCGAGCACATCCCTTTTGCCCGGAATGAAGCGAGCTGATAGTGGAATCGAGTGGTCCACCTCAGTATCTCTACTGCAAGATGGGATAGCTGTTGTGAAAAGGTACCTCCCTGCTTGTTGATATAAGCCACTACCGTGGTATTGTCAATCATCACCACCACGGAGTGGCCTGCCAGGACCTGTTGGAACTGTTGAAGGGCCAGGTAAACGGCCTTCATTTCTAGCAGGTTGATGTGGAGGCACCTTTCTGATTCTGACCACAGGCCTGAGATCCTCTGGTTCAGAACGTGGGGCCCCCACCCTTCTTTTGACGCGTCCGAGAACAGCATCAAATCAGGGGGGAGGACGAGAAGATCCACTCCCTTTCGTAGGTTTTCGTCGGTCAGCCACCACTGCAGGTCCGTCCGTTCCGCGGGTCAGGAGAATCGTTGCCTTGATTCCACCGGGACTTGAGCCGGCATTGTAGGGATCTCATCCTGAGGCGGCCGTTCAGAACTAGACGGGCCAGGAAGGCTAGGTGACCAAGGAGACGTAACCAAGATTGGGCTGGAAGGGCTTCCCGTCCGAGGAAAGGTCTTGCGACCCTCCTCAGCCTTGCTATCCTGTCGTCTGATGGAAAGGCTTTGTGGAGATTGGTGTCTAATATCATGCCTAGATATACCAGTCGTTGAGTTGGAAGCAGAGAAAACTTCTCAAAGTTTACCATGATCCCTAGATCTTGGCAAAGTCCCAGAAGCTGGTCTCAGTGTCGAAGAAGGGTCGACTCCGTGTCTGCCAGGATCAGCCAGTCGTCCAGATAGCGGAGGAGACGGATGCCGATCCTGTGTGCCCACGAGGAAATCAGGGTGAACACTGGTGAACACCTGAGGTGCTGTGGAGAGACCGAAACACAGCACCTTGAACTGGTAGGTCTTGTTGTCTAGGCTGAATCTCAAGCACTTCCTGGAAGACGGATGGACTGGGATCTGGAAGTACGCGTCCTTCAAATCAAGAGTGCACATGAAGTCTTGCGGTCTCACTGCAAGTCTGACCATGTCCGCTGTCTCCATGCTGAACGGAGTTTGCTTGACAAACTTGTTCAGAGCTGAGAGGTCGATGACAGGTCTCCAGCCTCCAGACGCCTTCTTTACAAGAAAGAGTCGACTGAAAAAGCCTGAGGAGCCGTCGACGACCTCCTGGAGAGCATCCTTTTTGAGCATGGTCTCGACTTCTGCCCGAAGGGCTAGCCCCTTTACCGATCCCATGGCATAGGAGCTCAATGACGCTGGATTTGCTGTCAGGGGAGGAAGAGATGTTATGAACGTGATGCGATATCCTTGGCTGATCACAGAAATCGTCCAGGAATCGGCCCCGAGTTGCTGCCACCTGTTCGCGCAACTTTGTAGGCATCCCCCCACTGGTGGACATGTAGGAGGATTGCCAATCCTAGCGTTTACGGCCTCGGCCGCTCCCCCTAGGATTCTTACCTCCCCTGGAGGACTTACAACCTTTCTTGTCCTTGACAGGTAAGGGCTGCTGCTTAGACACCTTGGCCTTCGCTGCCGGAGCCTGTCTCAATGTTCTAGACTGACGAGGTTGCTGCTGCTGTTGTCGAGGAGCTGGAGGTTTGTAGGGCCGAGATGTAAGGGCCCATTGGAGGAGCGAATCCTGATTCGACTTCCTCCACCTCTCAGCTGTCCGTTCGACATCCTTGGGCTCGAACAAACTCTCTCCAAGGATGGAGGAGTGTCTGAGCCTACTGACATCCACGATTGGGACCCTCGAGTGGAACCTCTCGGTCACGGCATCCCGACGTTTTAGGATCGAGTTTGCCCACAAGTTCGAAACTTGGTGAGCTAAAAACTCGATGGAGCGCGTGCCCGAGAGGAGGAAAGTCTCAAGGGCCTTCCTGGTGCTCTCCTTGGACAAGTCCTCGGATCGCAACAGGATGCCCAGAGACCCCAGCCAGATGTCCAGCCACGAAGTGGCCTGCATGGCACACTTCGCAACCTTCTCCTGGCTTAGGATCTCCGTAGCCGAGAATGTCACCTGCCGGGCGGAGAGTTTCTCGAAAGAAATCCCCCTAGAGAGCTCTTCCACGGAGTGGTGGAGGGGAAGAGCTAAACAAGACTCCCCCATGATCTCGAAGTACCTCCTCTGCTGTACGCGAGGAGGTGGGAGGAGTTTGTTCCCGGCAGAGGAACGGCTGGAGGAGGCGAGCTGGCCCTCAACCTTGTCTCTGGCACCCTTCACTCCCTGGGACCGGGGCAGAGCCGCGCTGGCCTTTGGGAGCTTCTGGGTACCGTAGACTTGGTCCAGGACCGTGTCCTTGCCTTCGCGAGGGGCGGTCTCGGGGTCCTTGAATCCGTTGAGTTGCCTCATCAAACTCAGGACCTGCCAGAAGGCATGCTCCGACTCGTGCTGTTCTCCTCCTTGCGGGCTGGCAGCGAGGTCTCCTGTCCCCAGTAGCTCTACCTGGGGAGATACGTGGACGTTCTCCTGGGGTCTCGCTAACTCCGGTCGAATCCAGGTGGAAGACTTAGGGACAGTCTTCGAGTCCTTAGGCTCCCTCCTGGGAGGGATACAGGACTCAAGCAAAGAAGTCTGGGGCTCCTCTGCACGCGAGACGGTTCTCTTCCTCGAGGTGGGGTTCCTCCGATTGGTGCCGTGGGAGAACGCCTCACCTCGCTGGATTCCCCTGAGGATGGAAAGGCTTCGTCCACAGGGGAAGGAGAAAATGTCTGCGAAGGGGAAGGGGCCCTCCCGATGGACTTCTTGGGAGCCAACTTAACCCTGGGAGAAGTAACCACGAAGTCCACTCCTCTCCATCTCTTCAGCGGGGAAGCGGGAGCCGTTGATTTCAGTCCCAGATCAGCGAGGGCCGGCTTCATCGCCTGCACGACCGCTTTGATCAGGGACCCGAACCAAGGCTGGCGGCTGACCAACGCAGTGTCAGCAACACCCGCTGGAGGGAAGGGGATCGGCTGATCCTTAGAAGTGGATACTACGGGGCCTGCCTGAAAAGAAGAAGAATGTTGCGTGGACCTCTCCGAAGATTCTTCCTGCTCCTGGACGAGCGTAGCTCTGCGCTTGCGGGGTGGAGATCGCAATGACGAGGATCTGGAAGCACGCGTCCCCGACGGCTCGCACGGTTGGGCGCGCTGCGAAGCCCGGCGGGAATCGCTGACGGCGTCGCGCGATGGATGAATCGCTGGTTCTCGCGCGGGCGAACGTGGGCGCGGAGATGAAGGTGCGGGCGCGGGGGCGAGGATGCGAGTGGGCGCGCAGGCGAAGGTGCGCGTGGGCGCGCAGGTGAGAGAGCGCGTGGCTGCAAGCGTGAGCGCTGGCGGTCAGGAAAATGATGGAGCGTAGGCGATCGGTGACGCGTTGGCGAGCGATGGCGCGTTGGCGAGCGATGGTGCGTTGGCGAGTGACGGCGCGTTGGCGAGCGATGGCGCGTAGCACGAACAGGCGAACGACTACGCACAGGCGAGTTAGTGCGTGGGCGTGTCGGAGACCTGCGGCGATCTGAAGCGGGGGCGCGTTGGCGCGTATGAGAGCACTTGCGCACAGGCGAAGAATCGCGCGGGTGCGTAGGAGGTTGCTGGCGCGCAGCTGCGCGTTCAGAAGGAACCAACTGGGGCGCAGGGCCAGAGGGCGAGGATGTGCGCAAAGGCGAACGCTCGTTAGTGGGCCTAGGAGACATCTCGTGGGCGTGCCGCACAGGAACTCGGGCTGGCTTTCAAGTGCACACAGGAGAGTGGGCGCCATCGCGCGCAGGCGATGGCTGGTGCGTAGGCGAACGTCGGCGATGGCTGGTGCGTAGGCGAACGTCGGCGAGGAGGCGGAGGGACAGTGTCCCTGCCTGCGCCCAGATCCGGGGATCGTTGGCGCACATCAGGAACAGGGCGAGCCGTTGTGCGCTGACGAGCAGGAGATCGTGGACGCTCAGGAGACCGATGGCGCACATTGCGCGTAGCAGGAACAGAAGTGCGCTGGTGAGCTGGAGAACGCTGGTGCACAAGAGAGCGTTGGCGAGCAGGAGGGCGCTGGTGAGCAGGAGATCTACGGCGAGACTCAGGAGATCGGCCGGGCGCAGCGAGTCCAGAGGGATCTCTAGGACTGCGCACGCGCGCAGGTAAGACCTGGCGCTCGAGAGACTCACCCACATTGTGGGAAGAGCCCTCTTGCCCCGAAGGGACAGGTGCCCGTTGGATAACGGGGTGTGTAGGCGCCCACTGCGCATCAGCGTTCAGGAACAGGGATGGAAGACTGGAAGGTCTGGCAGGCGTCGGAGATCGCGAACGATCTGCGGACAGGTCCAAGGAAGAAGCTGCAACGGTCTGCTCTCGACATGGAGGATCCTCTGCGGGGGAAGTCGAAGGCAAAGATGCGCCTCCTAACTCCCTTGTAGGCAGAAGGAAGGCCTCTACGGCGAAGCGGAGGGCGAGCCTTACCGCGAAGCGGAGGGCAAACCTTACGGCCAAGACGACCTGGAGGGCGAGCCTTACGGCGAAGACGACCTGGAGGGCGAGCCTTACCGCGAAGCGGAGGGCGAACCTTACGGTGAAGACGACCTCGAGGGGCAGCAACACCATCGTCTGTCCTCCGAAGAGGAGTCTCTGTCAGTGCACTCCCCAGAGGGGGAGAGTCACCCGCAGGAGAGAACGTTGGACCCAGCTCCTCCCTCGAAGGATGTTCGGAGGGGGGAACTGAGCCTTCAGCAACAACCGCAACTGCAGCAGGGGTTTGACCCGACCCGTCGGAAGCCTCTGCCACAACAACGTCGACAATAGACAGATGATCTACCTCTGCTATTTCCAGCGACTGTTGGACAGCTGCACCCAACTGGATCAGGTCAAACAGGGCTTCCTTGGAGGGCGAGCCCTTAAGCCCCAAGGAAGCCCAAAGCTGAAAGAGATCATCGTTAGTCACATGGTCATCAACAGAATCAATGCCCTCCCCCGGAGCAGGAGGGGGAGCTGCCTCGCTATGGGAGGCAACCCCTCTCCCGAACCCCGAGATTGGGAAACAAAAGAAGGGCCTGCGCTACCACTCGCCAGCCTCTCGCGAGAGACCGATCGAGTGGGAGCTTCGGAGGAGGTTCGGGCGGCGGAAGAAGAGTCCCCGGAACCTTCCTTCTTCAAGGCAACCCTTGAAGGAGAACGGTCCCGCTTGGGCTTCTTCTTACGCCGCCGGGCAAACCTCTCCCACTGGGAGGTAGGCCACTCCCTGCACTCACTACAAGTATTTTCCCTTTCACACCGTTGACCTCGACACTGCGGGCATAAGGAGTGAGGGTCCGTCTCGACTGCCGACATGAACGTTCCACAAGGGCCGTCGGGGAGTCCAGGGCACTTCCGCATGATGGTTAGAAAGGGCGAGGCCAACTTCAAGCACACAAGCTGAAAGAAAAAGCAAAAAATTAAGGCTGTCAACAATGCGAGGGCGAAGCAGAGACGTCTACTCATCGCCCGAGCCAAAAGTGAAGTGGAGCAGTTCACCGGTGTGAGGGGGGGAGGGGTAGCTAGCTACCACTCCCCCTTCCCCCTTTGCTAACTAGCGTGGGGGTAGTTAACCCTCGTTAAAATTCTAATGGCTCGTCATTTCAGCTACACCGAAAGTAAAACCCCATGTAAATAGCGTGGTTTGTATTTCGGTTACGGAACAATTCTCCATTTTACTTCTAGAGGATAAAGCCAAAGGAGAAACGGTGTTGGGATTCAGTTGGCAGAAGACAAGAAGGCGCTGACGAGACTGATGGTGAACGGTCACGCTTATCCTTTTTCTACTTCCATCACTATAAACATGTCCATTCCCTGCACACACGACAAGGGGAATCCAAAGTGCAGCTGTGTCCTTTGCATGTCGGATACAAAAGTATGAGGATCAACCTCCACTATCCATAAAAGTTGCAGAAATGACATGGCAAACCTGGGATGCCTGCATGATACTAGAATTACAGGCAATCACACTAATAAGACACACAATGGTTCAAAATATTGAAAGAACAGTGGGAGACTAATGAACAGTCCCACGGCCAGAATCGCTATGGAGACCTAGCACTCTAGCTGACCTAGGCCTATAGTGGTACTGGGTAGTGGTTGCCATAACCTTGATTATTCTTCATTGGCCACAATCCTACCCAGGGTGTATTTATAATCATGGCCAAGCCCCATAACTCCCTTATTTTCAACCCTGTCTCAAGCTTGTACCGAGAGAATAAAAACTAATCAAAATGTTCTAAATACGCTGCATAAGTACTTACCAGATAGATTAAGAATTTTCTGGAAAGTCATCCAAATTACCTTAGAATTTCTAAATTAAACAAGCTCTTTCCCCTGACATGCACTTTCCTGTTCCAATGGTTCCTAGAATTCATTGTGAATGAGATTTTGATCAATTCAGCAACACTTTAGTGGTGGAACACTTAACTAATCGGCAGAAGCAGTATTTGAAATGACCTGATCAGACCCCACTGACCAGGGAAAGTGCTGAAGGTTTTTTCATTTTTTTTTATCCAATAAGAATTCAGTAATTTCAAAATTCCAACAGGGTAATGGGGGCATCAAGCATGGTGCGAAGAGGACCATTCTTAGCTGCTGAGACGCCACTTCTCAAAAGGGACAAGTTCAACCCGATACAAGTGATTTTTTCTAAACTGTAACTTTAATAATTCAAAACTAGCGAGGTCATGAACTTCACCCAACAAAAGTAATTTACATCTTATTTATATAAGAAAGAACTCGGGATGATTATTCCAGCATTTATTCCAAGTGTAGTGATGACTATACTGTATGCGTTAAGTTTACGAAGGAAAATTAACTCACAAAGGCAATTGTTCAAACTATCTTGTGAAGATGTTTTTGTTATATTAGCTTGCTTTGCATACAGAGTACAGCAGAAGCAAACAAAGGGTAAGCTAAGAATATGGCAGTCTAAGGGGTTACGGGCTCCTCCAGTAGGTAGGTAGGTAGGTAAGGATACAGTTCCTAGGTTAGGTTAGGTGAGAAATTTTACGCTAGGTGGCGTTCTTGTGTAGAGGTTTTGCAGTATGATGGCCACGGCTACAAAAGACTAGAAAATGGGAAGGAAATTCGAATTTTCTATGCGTGCGCCTTGGCCAGCGATATTCAAAGGCTTCTCCTATCTCTACTGAAGGATGTAGGTTTGTACGGCATAGGAACACATGATGGTTTATATTCTCAACTGAAACAAACATAACATCCAACATGTGAAAATGTAATCCATAACCTAAGATAAGGTTGGCAATTATTCAAAGTAATATTATTGGTTACACTGCATAATATTGTCTTTCTGCAAGTCTACTATATTCCCTCAATATATTTTCCTTGTATTAATAGCTATTAGGAATGTTTCAAATTTGCCTTACATGTCAATGAGTATCTTCTTTCAACCTTATTGATCCCTCTGAATAGAAGGGTCGGCCGCTCAAATCAATTTTCTCTATTTTTATTCTTCTTACAGCAATGCATAACACATAAGCGAATCACTTTTCAATGATCAATAAAAATTATACAGTATTTGGAGCTCTGAGTCTGATTACAGTGGGTGTGTCATATTAGGTTAGGACTGGATTGCATTTACGGATTTTGGCTACATAGCCAGAACTGGGGACTGCGAGTTCAGTACCCAAGTGCATTTAGGGTAAAACTATAAGGTAAAAGTTAGATGTTTAACTTAAAGTTGGAAAAAAAGGAAGCAAAAACAGAGATAAAGTAGAAGGATATAAAACAAATGCAGCTTGGGAACGAGGGAATGCCGCAAGAGCCCATACGTATTGTCTACAGTGAACTACCTCCCAACCAAGATTAGGTTAGGGTGAGAAAGGTTTGGTTAGGATTCATTCGATTTGAAATGGCCATTTTGCTTTTCTATAAAACTATCTTCTGAACTATGATGCAATTAAACCTAATTTACCCTAGTTTCCTAGACTGGGTTAAGTCTGCTTGGGGTGCAGATATCTATGGTTATCTAAGGATACGTCCCTGATTATACACAATATCTTCGGATAATCGTTCCGGGGGTTAGAAACCTGTGATACCTGACAGTAATTCTCTTGTAATATCACTCGCAGAAATATTATACGGTATGAAGCTGCCGGAAGGACCTTCCATTAGGACGACATGGCTTGAGCCCAAAAATAGATTTTTCCTACGTCAAAATCCGTTTTAACGAAAGACTAGCCTATTAGTATTGTATTGGAACTGTATCTTAACCCTAGCAGGCTAAAAGTCTAGGCTATACCAGACTTGTCAGAGGCCTAATTATTAATACAACTATAATAGGCTTGATGTACTCAGAAAATCAAACTTGATAAGAGTTAAAAGATAATAGGATATACAGTAGCATATGATTAGTCATGCCTATGACAAGTAGAATTCAGGGTGTTATTGTACTGTATTACAGAGTAATGTAACCTAGGGAAAAAAACTAATTATTTTCTATAGATAAAGCTCCGCTCTCTTCAAAAATAACACTCGTTCCTGTCGCAAATGAATAGTTTCAGAAATAAATCTATATCCACCGATAATGGGGGACACCCAGTGGCAACTTGGGATTTTGTGAAGTTAGTGGAACTGGTTGTTCCGTTTGTTTGCGGTTGAAATGAAGGTCAAATTCGGTTAAATCACGTTATTTACTACAGGAAAACATATGTTTTCTGTTCGAAATTATATACCCTGTAATACAGTAAAACTTTACCGAATTCAGTGTAGCATATCGTAGCCAATTAAAGATCAGCCTGTTCTATCGATCACATGACCTATTCCAAGATTTATATGTAAGCTGTAGATATAATATCCTCGAAGTTATCCTTACAAAAGGTTACTGTAACAAATGCCTTCCCACAAAATCTATGAAGCTTCTGTACCAGCCTAAGCTATAAAGCCTGATCTAAGATGATATGCCTCTCAGAAATTGGTTTCACTCGTTCTATAATAAAGTAGAATATCCCCCAAAAGTCATAAAGACACTTTTCGGGTTCACTTACCTGAAAATAACGGTAATTGGGGAAATTAAGTCAGACAATAACAATTCTTTCAAGTACGTAGTACCTTCTTCGAGTTCTATATGTCATCAACTAAAACAATCGACAGCGTTGCCACTTGGAATAACTGTTTTGAGATGTCATTGCTAACAAGAGCATATGCCGCTAATACTTGTCCACAGGGCAAGGCTAAGCAAATTTATAATTTTTCTTTTTATTTAAAAGGTTAAATTACACTCTTTTTACGATTAAAGTCTTAAATGTATGGATATATTATACAATAGCATTTTTACATGAACATAACCCTTCTAAATTTAAGAAAAGAAAATTACACATGAGCACATATCGCTAATGCTTGTCCACAGGCCAAGGGTAAGCAAAATAATGCCTTTTCTTCTTATTTAAAAAGTTAAATTACAGTTTTTTACGATTAAAATCTTTACAGTATGGCTGCAATATGCAATAGCATTTTTACGTGAACATAACTCTTCTTAAAAAAAAATACACATCTTGATTTTGTTACGTTACTTAAAAACAGTAATTTGTATATTTTTTGTAAATAGAATAATAGGTTATCACAAGCTTGCATTTCAGAATTTAAACGCTATGAATAAATCTTGGTGCTTATTATTTTCCTACCATAAGTGAAGTACTAAATGCGATATAAATAATACTAATATTTATGGCTATTATAAAGAGCATATACCGCTAATGAAAGCAACTCTCGTCCAAAGGCCAAAGCTAAACAGAGAAGTCATCGCAGGCTTGTAGTTATAAATTTAAACTATATGATCAAAATCTTGGTGTTTATTATTTTTCTAATATAAGTAAAGTATTAAATACGATATCAATTATACTAATATTTGTAACTATTGTTAAGTTTGAGGGAGTCTTCATAAACCTTACGTACAAGAATCTTTACAGGTTTAAGACCAAAAAAAAATATTAAAATAGGGGGAATTTGAGATGCTATAAAGTTTCGGATATGGAAATAAAGAGATTTTCCCTAAAAACTAATCATGAATACAAATAATGTTTCATTGTCATGTCAGTAATAAGTAGAGGTGAATTAGAGCTTATAATTTAAAATTATTTCGATAATGACCTTATTTGTGGTTATTGTTTTTGGAATTAATTACAGAAGACGTTTCAATTAGTTACATTGTTTTCATAGTCGAGTGTGGTGATGTTTCAGTTTTAGTAACTTTTAATGAATTATGAACTGTGATTTAACCTCAGTGAAAGTTTTTTTTTTTTATTACTTGTTGGAAATAAAAGACTACAGCAGCGTTTTGTGCCCAGAAAAATTAGGGATCAGGTGGAAAAAAGTAAAGATCAAAGGACACAGGTCACTCAGTGACAAACTTCTGCTATTAGAGCGACCTGCACCACGGGCTCAGTAGCAAAGGCAAGGGACAGAACAGCATCAAAGAGATTTACCATTCATATAAATTATTAACACTCCTAAGCAAGGACCAAGCTATTTAATCAGTATCTTCATAATTTTGGGAAAAGGGGTAAATTAATCAAGCTTGGAGAAAAATCGACAGGCCTCTGCAAAAAAAAAAAAAAAGAAAGAAAGAAAAAGGTGAAACCTGGGGAGCTAAGAGCTGGCAACAATATGAGGAATTTTGTGAAAGTAAAACAAAACTTGATCTAAGTCTGATTGTTTGGGTTAAAACAAACGTAGATAAGAATTTAAGATAGTATATGATTTTCAAGGAGTGTATATGTAATAATTATATATTACATGTTTAAAACACATGACCTAATAGGTCACTGTGGAAGTAGAAGCTAGTGTGAGAAGTGCTGTAGTCATATCATAGCAGGATGTGAATACCATATCTCAGCAATGTAACATTTTTCATGAAGAGTAAACACTAACCAGTCCGTGGGAAAGGTTGCCTGTGAGAACGGAACTGGGCATCTTCCGTGTATTAATGTGGTGTTTACATTAATCCCTAAGTGCCGAAATAACTTTAACATGCATAGGGATATTTGTTGTAGTTTACTGGAAGATGTCATACGGAATGGTCATCCGACCAAACCAGCTATACTCCTGTGATGGAGATGTTAACACTGTTGTTCTTAAAGAATAAACCATTTTAAAGTTAACTTACTTGACTTTACTTGAAGATGTAACATACCCACTATAATACTTAACACATTTTAGATGACATTTGAAGGGAACCCAAATGTGTGTTAACAACAGTAGCACACTAATAAATGGTGGCAGCGGTAAAACTCTAAAACCAGAGAAAGATCTTCAAGAACCAGCGAATAAAACTCTAAGAACCAGAGAATAAAACTCTAAGAACCAGATAAATATCTTCAAGAACCAGCGAATAAAACACTAAGAACAAGAGAAAGATCTTCAAGAACCAGCGAATAAAACTCTAAAAACCAGAGAAAGATCTTCAAGAAATCAACAGTAATGAATCTACAATTTTGACTAAGTATCATAGTCCACCGAAGAAATGAAACATTTAATGAATATTATACAAACTGATGAACTGGATCTTCAATCAACAAGCAGTTTAAGAGAATATTGCCTTATTTGACATATCATTTCAAAAGAAATGTTCTGTTCAGAGGGGGAAACTATTGAACACATCATCCTACTCCCATTGACGCAAAGGACCTCGGTTAGATTTCGCCAGTCGTCTCTACCTTGAGATTTCAATTCAATACTTCTCCACTCATCGTCTACTTCACGCTTCAAAGTCCTCAGCCATGTAGGCCAGGGTCTTCGAACCCTTTCTTTTTCAGATGTTGTTGTTCATTAATTTTTATCTATTCATGAAATCACAAATCAGTCAGTTACATCTCTCTCTCTCTCTCTCTCTCTCTCTCTCTCTCTCTCTCTCTCTCTCTCTCTCTCTCTCTCTCTCTCGTAAACTTGTGGTTATTCAACATATCGGATATATACAAACATTAGACACTTTTGTTAAGGTCGTTTTCCTGGTTGTCACACATGTGACCTACAAGATTTGTGTGTCGTATACATTCTTGAGTATTTGGAGTATCACACTGCTTACTCCTCCTCAAGAAGCTCTTCTGAGAGGACACACCAAAATCAAACAATTATTCTGTAGTCTTAGGTAGTGCTATAGCCTCTGTACTATGGTCTTCCACTCCTATTGACGCAAAGGACCTCGGTTAGATTTCACCAGTCGTCTCTATCTTGAGCTTTCAATTCAATATTTCCCCATTCATCATTTACTTCATGCCTCATAATCCTCAGCCATGTAGACCTGGGTCTTCAAACTCGTCTAGTGCACTATGATAAACCTAAAAAAAGAGAAAATCTTAGGTATGCCCACAATGGCGTTTGCGAAACTTTCTTTTTCAGCTGCTGTTGTTTATCTAACAAATCTCAGTCACTGTTACATCTCTCTCTCTCTCTCTCTCTCTCTCTCTCTCTCTCTCTCTCTCTCTCTCTCTCTCTCTCTCTCTCTCTCTCTCTCTCTCGTCAACTTTTGGTTATTCAACATATCGGATACATTCAAACCTTTTACTTACTTTTATTGTGGTAGTTTTCCTGGTTGTCACACATGGAAACCTTGTGCCCTACAAGATTTGTTTTTCGTATGTATTCTTGGGTATTTAGAGTATTACACCACTTATTCATAGAAAAGGACATTTCAAAATCAATTGATTGTTCTCTAGTCTTGAGTAGTGCCTTAGCCCTCTACCATGGTCTTCCAATGCCTTAGGGTAAAGTTCTCTTGCTCAAGGGTAGGCCACACTCGAGCACACTATTCTATATTATTTATCTTCCTCTTATTATATTAAAATTTTTATAGTTTGTATATAATAAATTTATTTTAATGTTATTCTTAAACTTCTATTGTAGTATATTTCCTTTCCTCACTGAGCTATTTTCCCTGTTGGAGCCTTTGGGCTTATATAGCATCCTGATTTTTCAACTAGGGTTGTAGCTTAGCAATTGATGATGATGATAATAATAATAATAATAATAATAATAATAATAATAATAATAATAATAATGTTTTCCCTGATTTTTCAATATTCCCCTCTTCGCAATAAAAATCAAACATTATGACTTTTTTCTCCCATATTTGCTATATAACTTGTATTTCTTTTGCAACTGAGCTGTGCATTTTAGCCATTTTACTTTTTTATCTTACGGGGAATAAATTACATCTATTCTAACTTTTGGTTTTCCATTGCCAACTGTTTTTAGGTTGAACAGGTTAACATAAGTCTATTTTTATTGTTTATATATTTATGATCTATTTTAAAGTTGATACTGTTATTAAAGTGTTTTTTTTTAAATAAACATTACTTTTCTTGTAGTTTATACATTTCCTTTCCTCACTGGGCTATTTTTCCCTTTTTGGATCCCTGGCTAGACCCTTTTATTCCAGCTAGGGTTGTAGCTTAGTTAATAATGATGATGATGATAATATACAAAAACTAAAAGTTCCTTGTTCCTAAATGCTCAATATATAAAACGTTTTTGGACGCCATAAACTAAAAGATAGGTGAAAAGTTTCTTAGGTTATACCAAGTACTGTACAGTACTACAATTGCACTTTTCAAGTAACAAAAAACAACAAATCCAATATCGCTTTCTATCCTAGATAAGTTGGGATAATACCTTTTCATTTTGGCAATCCATTGTAGTATCTTTAATCTAAATTCTACTTCTGTGCATTCTGCCCTTAGAGGCCAGGTCTCTGCTAAAATTTTGCCACCTACCTATTCTTATGTCCAGTTCTCTTATTTTTCCTGATTTTGGATATGTTCTGCATTATCTTCTTTGCACAGGTAACACAAATCGTGTATTTTCCCACGAAATTTCTTTACACTGCACCACATGAAGTAAACTAACCACCTGCAAGGTCCTTACCTCATTGCAATATACTGTAATCTTTTGAAAATGACTTGTTAGTATATCGAATATTATATCTCTCATGAATACATTTATAACTACTGTACTCTATATGATGAACACCACTGCCGAGTGATTTTATTTTAATCAAAGGCTCCTGTGAACATCTTTGCTGAAAATATGTAAATACTGTAATTTACATTAAATGCCTCGTTAGGATCAAGTTATCATTATGAAAAGAAAGAACAATCATTCAGGGGGCTTTGATAACCACTTGAGAGCTTTATGCAATTGGCATTTGTCCTGGCTGTCAAGCGCTCCTTTAATGAGACCAATTTATTCTACAGTAAAAGTAAATCAGGTCAACAATGGGTGGCTGGTCTTATGGAATTTGGATCACATGGTCCACTGAAGATGAGATGCCAATCACTGAGAAAACACTGAAGTTACAATGATGTAAAAGTAAGAAGTTGGACAGCAAGAATGTAAGGAAGTGGGAATGCCGTAACTAGAAGGCAAAGAACTGCTTTCACTGATGCCTACAAAGCACCACATGAGGTGACAAAGAATTGGTGTGGTGAAGTCCCTGTAAGGCAAAACTGGAAACATTATGATTGCTATTTTTGCATTAATGCACTTTGCTTTTTTTTTTTTTTTTTTTTGGGGGGGGAGGTACATTAGGGTGTGACCAAGGAATCTTATACCCAGCAGTGGATCTGCACCATACAATTACTGTTTAACATTTTACTTTGAAGCAAAAATCACATATCAAGACTCATAGTTTACCTGAAGGATTTGCTGTTAAATGAGAAATTAAAACAGGAACACAGTAAAGTAAGAGAATATAAGAGACCAAAGGAACAAGAAAAGATTAAGACTGAATGAAGCAGACAGTCCAAGTGGATAGTTGAGTAAAACATCAAGTACAGTGTTATCCATAGCATGTCACCAACTGGTAGTTTTGTTTATATCAAGGTGTAACCTGCATTGAAGAGATTTATCTTTTTCTTGCTACACATCCTCAAGTTTTTATATTTTGATTCACAAAGCAGCTTGTTGAATATTTGATGTGTGCAAAATGATCCAATGAGCTTGAAGGGTTTTGTACTAATTTTGAATACTAAAATGAATGTGGAAAATAGTTTTTGCGAGGATGGGGACATGCAGGGGTTGAAAATCCACCCAATTTGGTGTACATTTCCTATGCAGTACTTGAAGCAACAATTTTAACCATTGCCATCATTCCTAATTGTTGGGTAGAAAATAAAAACTTTCAAAATATCAAAATTGTTTATCATATTTGCAAAACTATTACTTTTCTGGACTGGATTTTTATGTAGAAGTCAGGACAAATTACAGTATGTTTCATGAATTAGACTTACAGTAATTATTTTTTGGGAAAAAGTAATATAATGAATATTAATTTTCATAACATTTTATAAAACAAATATTGTAATGTAAAAATATTTCTTAGTGTATCATTTCATACTTTATTAGAGCAAATATACCATAAGTAAAATTTGAGGTACAGAATTTTGCAATCTGGTTGTAAAGTCTGTAAAAGCAATACTGTATTTCAATAAAGAAAAATATTTATAACAATAAATATTGGAATACTGTAAAAAATAAAAGGCCAGCATATTAATATTTATTAAATAAAAATTGGGAAGTTCCCTGAAAAAATATTTCTTAACAAAAGCATTAAGCATCAAACCAGACAGAAGTTCAAAGAAAATAGAAGATCATGATATATACCGTAATAATACATAAAAACAAATTTACGAGTTCAAGTTAACAGCAAACAAAAATTTAATCTGGAAAAAAAAAAAATACAATATAAACCCTCTTACTCCTCATCCAATAATTCACTTGTAATATTTAAATACCTAGACACTGTTAAATTATGATACACCTGTAATTTTCAAATTATAATGCTTAGGGTTCAACATTTCATGTCACATACTAAAGCAAGGAGAGCCAGATTATATAATTATCAATTCTTTACTTACATTTAAGCTGCCGTTTTGGAATTGTCTCAGAAGATAAGGACATTTTTTTTAATAACAAAACCTGAATTGGACAGCAAATACCAATTATGTTTTTCCCCCAATTAATTATTCAATTAAGTTTAGTTTTTACATACTGAAGCTCCTCAACTTTCAAACATTCGTAGATACAAACAAAAATCCAACTGAAAATAACAAAGATAGGTTAAAAGAAATATTTTAAATTGAACAATATTATATCAATTAATACAGTGAGCAAAATTTTAAGTAATTTGTATTTTTCCTTACAGTACTTACCTCGAATTACTTTCTGAGGAGTATCTGGGATATATCTATTTCATATGAAACTTGACAATTTATTGACTTTTGTAGCTGGAAATCATAGGTATGGGATTCAAGTTAGGCCTACCCTAGCCAAAAATTCAACAAAAGTCTACTTACAAACAGGTTCTTGGAACTAATTAAGTTTGTAACCCCGGGACCTTCTGTATGATAAATTCTAATCACAATTTGGCTTTCTGAATATTATAAGAAAACAAATAAACAATGGATTCAACAACAGCAATAACAAAAAAGGTTACCATAAAAATAACATTTCTACTGTACTAACTTTTTCTTCTTTTTATCCTTTTTTTAGATAGTGCGAGCTGATTACTATTCTATAAACTTCCTAGAATGAAATACTGTAATTTAATATAAGCTCATTTAACTACAACAAAGGATATTGGAAATAAAAATCATTAAAAAGCTTCATTAGAATGTACAATGTAACTGTACAATTATGTTATTCATATGACAATAAATGTTTAGAAAGTAAAAAATAATATATCTTTAATTATTAATATATATATACAGTACTGTACTGTATTTTCTAAAATCTAGTAGCACGTTAATTTTCTTTTTTTTAAGAACCCACAAATTCATGAAATTATGAATGTTCTAAAATAGTCCGAGTTCACTGTTTAATATCTCAAATTGATTTTGACTAAAACAATTTTAGAAATAAAGGTCAACAGTGTCATTATCTGGTTTCAAAATAGTACTTTACACAATATAGTTTATAAAAGATTGAAAAATAATTTTTTTTTTTTTACTTCCCTTATGTTTATGAACTACAGATCAGTAGGTATCTAAATATAAGATACTACAATAAAGCAGTGCTTATTCCAATACTTATCATCCAATTCAATATTGCTCTAAAATGCATCTTACTACACTTCTTTTAATAAACTATAAAGTGCTAAAAAATCCTGTCAATATACTGTACATAGAAATTCCTAGTTAATGTACAATGCAGTTCACTCTAAAAAGCCTTGCAAATGCTAAATGATGTAAAGTGCAAAATATCTTATACATATAGTACCTGTAGTTTACACACTAATGCAAAAATTACAAGAACTCGTGTAAGTGATTTAATATAGTAATTCATTTTATTGTGCTACAGTATTTACAGTTAATCTAGTCTGCTACAATGTTAAGTGAATGTAAATATATTAATCTGATGATAGTGAAATACTAACAGTATGTACACCTAAATACTGTATTCAATAAAACTTGAACATAAATGTCATTATTAATGGGCATATCCACAAGCTATTTACAATGTTACTTTTGCTACGCAGGTAAAGTAGCTCCTTGGATAAGGCAGGATACCCTATCCTTTAATGGCCATAAACACATGCAAGTAACAAAACCTGTGGTTTCAATTATTCTCCTCAACTGGCATCATCTCTTCTTTTATACACAGACTTGAATCTGTGAAATTGTTAGCACTTTGGACATTGAGGAGCTCTGAGTCCACTCTAGAAAAAGTAGGATAATTTGTATTTTCTGGATTCTCCGTATTCCACTTTGACATGTTTCCCGATTCACCGGCTTCACTCTTTGATGATAAATTGCTTTTCATCGATTCTGCAGTTCCAGATGGTTGATTTCCTGAATTCTCATTTGTTTGGACATCAAATTGATGGTTTTCTTGTGTTTTCTGATTCTGGTTTACTAGGAAAGCCAAGGCTGGATTTACAATGGAAGAGTTGATGCTATCAACTACGTCTGCAAATTGTGTATGTTGAAGACTTTGGTTGGAAGCTAGTGTTGTGATGTTGTGTTCCTTCTTTAAGTGTTCTTTAAGCATTTGAGAATAAGTGAAACTCTTAGAACATAGAGTACAAACATAAGGGCGCTCTCCTGTATGTATTCTAGTATGACGACGCAGATCAGAGTTCTTGGCAAATCGCTTACCACAGGTATCACACTGGACATTCTTCTCTCCAGTATGAACAATAGTATGCTTCTTCAGCTTCCCACTCTCTGTGAATGCTGCACCGCATACTACACATACGTAAGGACGTTCCCCTGTATGGAGACGCGTGTGTCTTGTAAGGTCACTCTTCTTGATAAATGCCTTTCCACATTCACAGCAAACAAAGTTTCTCTCTCCTGAGTGTGTCTTCCTATGATTGGTCATATCACTCTTCTTGATAAATGTTTTGCCACAGTCTTGACACTCAAAGGGTCTCTCACCAGTGTGATGTCGTGTATGTACTATCAACTTTGATTTCTCAATGAAACCTGTCCCACACAAATTACACACAAAAGGCCGGTCACCTGTATGAATCATGAGATGACGTTTTAGATCACTACTTTTTGTGAAGGACTTTTCACAATATTTGCACTCAAAGGGTCTACCAAGATAAGGCCGATCTCCGGTATATAAACCAAGTTTAGCTTTTTCTCCTGTGTTGCTAGCCATCTGTCGTCTACCAATATTCTGAATGGCAACACCTGTCTGTTTACTTTCGCTACTATTTGGGACACTTTTGTTAAAGTCGGTCAGGTCAAAAATTCTTTCATCCAAGTAAGGGGCCTCAATAGGAAACTGAAGCTTTAAATCACCAGTGTCCGCTGCACCTTTGTCTGTTTGGGGAGAAGCCATTCCAAGGAGATTATCATCAATATAAACCGGTGTTTCTTCACTCGTTCCTAGAGTCTCGTGGGGTTTAATATCACAATTTTGATCAAGATCAGTGCACTCCAGACCCCTCTTACCTTCTAGATAAATTGGCGAGTCTCTAGATAATAAAAAATGACTAACAGTATTGTTTAAATGACAATTTTTGTCATCCTCTAATACTTGAAAAGCTTTTTCCCTTTCTTCAGATAAAGATTGGTTGTGAAATGGAGATCCTTCAATGTCACTGTTCAAAGACACACCGGTGTCTTTCTCCGATATTGTGCACTCTAAAGTTTGATCAAGTATCTGATGGTCTACAAGCAAACGTTCTTTGTCATGCACTTTCATATGCCGATTAAGATCACTGCTACGGCAAAATGCTTTATCGCACACCGAACACTCAAAAGGTTTGCGACCGGTGTGGTCTCTTCCAACGTGTATGATGAGTCTATTATTATCGGTGAAGCCTAAACCACAGATTTCACACATGAAAGGATGCTCGCCGGTATGAAGCTTGTTATGTCGTCGCAGATCATAATATTTCGGGAATGTTTTATTACATTCTTTACAGACGTAGACCTTCTCCATGTTAATCTGTTCCAACCTTATGAAGTGGTGTTTCCCACACCTTACCAGGCTCTACCTGCAATGATAAAATGAAGCAAAACTTGAATAATGACAAGGATCTTAATGAGAAAGATAATTTTAACCAAACTATAAAAATTGCATTCTATGCTTACAGAACATGTATGAAATTTTAGAATACACAGCTATTACTTCGCTATTTTTTTAAGATCCAATGTTTTCATTATTTATATTTGTGTAACCACAAGCAACCAATTAAATTTCTGACCTTCATTAAATGCTAGTAACAACCTTTGACATTCAAGTTAAGTCAGCTTTGGGAAACCAGACAGGTATCCCATTACTTAACCAAACAAGGGGTAAAACTTCCTTCCGACTTTGTTGACAGAGGTAATTATACCAGACAAGGTTGAAGTTTAGTAATACATCAATTAAAAAGTTCAAAAATTTGATAAAGTATTACCGCATGAGAGATACAAGGAGATTATCATTGATCCCTTTTTGTGATCAATACCCGTACTGCCTTATACTGTACTGTATTTAGAATAATAATAATCAGAATAATATTGATTATGATAAGAATGAAACATGTTATTTTTATTAATAAAATAAATTTTTGAATATACTTACCCGGTGATCATATAGCTGCAACTCTGTTGCTCGACAGAAAAACCTACGGTCAAAATACGCCAGCGATCGCTATGCAGGTGGGGGTGTACATCAACAGCGCCATCTGTCGAGCAGGTACTTAGTACTCCAAGTAAACAAAGAACCAATTTTCTCCTCGGTCCACTGGGTCTCTATTGGGGAGGAAGGGAGGGTCCTTTAATATATGATCACCGGGTAAGTATATTCAAAAATTTATTTTATTAATAAAAATAACATTTTTCAATATTAAACTTAGCCGGTGATCATATAGCTGATTCACACCCAGGGGGGTGGGTAGAGACCAGCATTACATGTTTACATTATTATGAGCTAAGTATTTTGTATTTCATTTTAGCAGTTATTCAAAATAACAAACATAAAATAAATAAGTACCTGGTAAGGAAGTCGACTTGAACAATTACTCTGCCTTTTTAAGTACGTCTTCCTTACGGAGCCTCGCGATCCTCTTAGGATGCTGAGCGACCCCTAGGATCTGAAGTATCAAGGGTTGCAACCCATACAACAGGACCTCATCAAAACCTCTAATCTAGGCGCTTCTCAAGAAATGACTTTGACCACCCGCCAAATCAAGTAGGATGCGAAAGGCTTCTTAGCCTTCCGGACAACCCAAAAACAATAATAAAACATTTCAAGAGAAAGATTAAAAAGGTTATGGAATTAGGGAATTGTAGTGGTTGAGCCCTCACCCACTACTGCACTCGTTGCTACGAATGGTCCCAGAGTGTAGCAGTTCTCATAAAGAGACTGGACATTCTTAAGATAAAAAGACGCGAACACTGATTTGCTTCTCCAATAGGTTGCGTCGATTATACTTTGCAGAGATCTATTTTGTTTAAAGGCCACGGAAGTTGCGACAGCTCTAACTTCGTGTGTCCTTACCTTCAGCAAAGCTTGGTCTTCCTCATTCAGATGGGAATGAGCTTCTCGTATTAACAGTCTGATAAAATAGGATAAAGCATTCTTTGACATAGGCAAAGATGGATTCTTAACTGAACACCATAAAGCTTCAGACGGGCCTCGTAAAGGTTTTTAAATAGAACTTAAGAGCTCTTACAGGACATAAGACTCTTTCTAGTTCATTTCCAACCATACGATAAGTTTGGAATATCGAACGATATTGGTCAAGGCCGAGAAGGCAGCTCGTGTTTGGCTAGAAAACCAAGTTGTAGAACATGTAGCCGTTTCGGATGAGAATCCGATGTTCTTGCTGAAGGCATGAATCTCACTGACTCTTTTAGCTGTGGCTAAGCATATCAGGAAAAGAGTCTTAAAGGTGAGATCTTTCAGGGAGGCTGATTGTAGCGGTTCGAACCTGTCTGACATAAGGAATCTTAGTACCACGTCTAAATTCCAACCAGGTGTAACCAAACGACGCTCCTTCGTGGTCTCAAAAGACTTAAGGAGGTCCTGTAGATCTTTATTGTTGGAAAGATCTAAGCCTCTGTGACGGAAGACTGATGCCAACAAGCTTCTGTAACCCTTGATAGTGGGAGCTGAAAGAGATCGTTCTTTCCTCAGATATAAGAGAAAGTCAGCTATTTGAGTTACAGAGGTACTGGTCGAGGATACGGATACTGACTTGCACCAGTTTCGGAAGATTTCCCACTTCGATTGGTAGACTCTAAGGGTGGATGTTCTCCTTGCTCTAGCAATCGCTCTGGTTGCCTCCTTCGAAAAGCCTCTAGCTCTCGAGAGTCTTTCGATAGTCTGAAGGCAGTCAGACGAAGAGCGTGGAGGCCTTGGTGTACCTTCTTTACGCGTGGCTGACGTAGAAGGTCCACCCTTAGGGGAAGTGTTCTGGGAACGTCTACTAGCCATCGAAGTACCTCGGTTAGCCATTCTCTCGCGGGCCAGAGGGAAGCAACTAGCGTCAACCTTGTCCCTTCGTGAGAGGCGAACTTCTGCAGTACCTTGTTGACAATCTTGAACGGAGGGAATGCATATAGATCTAGATGTGACCAATCTAGTAGAAAGGCATCTATATGAACTGCTGCTGGGTCCGGGATTGGTGAGCAAAATATTGGGAGCTCTTGGTCACCGAGGTTGCGAAGAGATCTATGGTTGGCTGGCCCCAGGTGGCCCAAAGTCTCTTGCATACATCCTTGTGGAGGGTCCATTCTGTTGGAATTATTTGTCCCTTCCGACTGAGACAATCTGCCATGACATTCAAGTTGCCTTGGATGAACCTCGTTACTAGTGAAATGTCTAGACCTTTTGACCAGGTGAGGAGGTCCCTTGCGATCTCGTACAATGTCAGAGAGTAGGTCCCTCCTTGCTTGGAGATGTACGCCAAAGCCGTGGTGTTGTCCGAGTTCACCTCCACCACTTTGCCTTGAAGGAGAGACCTGAAGCTTTCCAGGTTAGACGTACTGCCAGTAGCTCCTTGCAGTTGAAATGCATTGTCCTTTGACTCGAGTTCCATAATCCCGAGCATTCCCTACCGTCTAATGTCGCACCCCAGCCTACGTCCGATGCGTCCGAGAAGAGAACGTGGTTGGGAGTCTGAACAGTCAGGGGAAGACCCTCTCTAAGGTTGATATAGTCCTTTCACCAAGTCAGACAAGACTTTATCTTTCCGGAAACCGGGATCGAGACCGCTTCTAGCGTCTTGTCCTTTTTCCAGTGAAAAGCTAGATGGTATAGAAGAGGACGGAGGTGTAGTCTTCCTAGTGACACAAATTGATCCATGGATGACAGTGTCCCTACCAGACTCATCCACAGCCTGACTGGGCAGCGTTCTTTCTTCAGCATCTTCTGGATGGATAGCAGGGCTGGGGGTTGATCGTCTTGTTCAGCAACGTCCTCATCAGAGGGTTCCTCATCCGAAACTGATGAGGAAACGGCAACGGAGTGGGCAACGTCTGACTCGCTGAAACCGGTCGCACTGGTGGATGCGTGACGGAGCCGGACGCAATATCATGGCACTGCTGCACAGTCTGTGAACTGTCAACAACCATGGGTGCGCGAGGAAGTACAGCGTCAACCCGAAACTGTCTAGACTGTCTGGGTTGTGCAGTCAACACCCTACCGGGTTGCTGAGGTTGACGCACTGCGTCACAACAAGTCACCTGTGCTGGTTGTTGAACGTCTTCCTAGTGACACACTGAACGTCAACAACCACCTCCGAGCGTCGCTTAACGTCAACGTGCGACTGGCAACCCACACTGGGTCGCATCGGTGGAGGAACCACCTCAACTGGCAGACGCGAGTAGGATACCTCAGCGTCAACAGGGCGCACAACCAACCGGTTGGAAGGTTGTTGGCCAGAAGGTTCTTCTCCGCATTTAAGTCCTCTATCAAGGACACAAGCTTGGACTGCATGTCTTGCAGCAAAGCCCATTTAGGGTCTACGGGAGCAGGTGTGGCAACAGACGGGGTTAGCGACTGAGGCGGAACCATTTACCATCCCTGGAAGCCTTGTTATGTGTGACATAATAGTACAGCAAAACTTCAAAGGCTCGACAAAAGTTGAGAAGTTGACCTGTAAACAACTTGGAGCGTCTCCTGGCTAGGCGCCAGGGCGAGTCTACCAGAATTGAGAAGTCTATCTGGGCAGAGGCATGAACTCCCAAGCCGAGAACTTCTCTCGTGTCCTATCAGACTCTCACCTCTATAAGCCAGTTTAAAAGAAGGGAAATCAAAAGCTGTATCCCTAAAACTCCTCCTGGTGCAAAAACCAGTCGCCTAGCCAACGTAACGCTCTCTAGGAGAGCAAGAGAGCACTAGCTTAACAACAACGGCTTCGAAGTAGCTAGGCCTAGTGTAAGTTCTGACGTTTAGGCGAACGAGGAGCAGCAGTTACAAGATCCGGACGAAGATCCTTAAAAAATCATCATGATTTAATTAAAGTCCATAGGAGGCTAAGCAGCTTAAGGCTCCTCTCCAAATGACAGAGTCCTCAAAGGAATATCAGTAGGAGGGAGAACAGCACTTTCTCATCTACAGGAACCTTGTCCGATAAAAGCTAGGTTATCTCAGTGAGTCTCTCACTGGTGCATTAGTAGCAGACCAGAAGGCAACGTCATGTAACTGCTTGACAGTCTGTGAACTGTCAACAACTGAACTGTCAACCACAACAGGTGCGTGAGGACATACAGCACTGGTACATTAGTAGCAGACCAGAAGGCAACGTCATGTAACTGCTTGACAGTCTGTGAACTGTCAACAACTGAACTGTCAACCACAACAGGTGCGTGAGGACATACAGTTTTCACTCGAGACTGCTTTGACTGTCTATACTGAGCAGTCAAAACAACTCTAGAATGCGGAGGTTGACTCACCGCGTCAAAACAAAACAACTTAGGTTGTTGTTGTAACTCGCGAACGTCAACGGAGGGTTCCGTGCGTCGCTGAACGTCAACATGCGGCTGGCAGGGTACACTGCGCATGGGTGGCGGGACTCTCACAGCTGGACTGCGGGAGAAGGTAGCCTCAGCGTCAACTGAACGCACAACCGTGGTTGGTTGTAGGCTAACGGGTGCAGCGTCAACCTTCTCCGCACGAAAGTCCTGCATTAAAGATGTTAACTGTGTCTGCATGGTCTGCAGCAAAGACCACTTAGGGTCTACAGTAGCAGGTGCGGCAACAGACGGTGTTACTGCCTGTTGCGGTACCGCTTTGCCTCTCTTAGGAGGTGAGCAGTCGTCGGAAGACTGCAGCGAGTCCGAACTGACCCAGTGGCTACAACTGGGCCGTTGGACTTGCGCGGAAGGGACCGACTTGCGCTTAATAAGCTGCGAGACCTTGGTCCATGGTTTCTTACGAGAAACCTCTTCCGCAGACGAGAAGTAAATGGGCTCTCTCGTCTTTGTGTGGGTGGGGCGATCTTGGGTAGATACGCCCGAAACCACGGAGGGAAACGTCTGTTCGTTGATCAAGGCCTGACGAACCCATAAGTCGTTCGACATTACTTCTCCCCTGGGCTTGGGAGCTTGCAAGAGGTCCCGGACTAGGTGAACGACAGGCACGAACAGACGAACCCTCGGACGCAACACTGTAACACTTTGCGCATATCACTTTATCACTTCGATTTTCTGTTTTGCACTTATTTCACTGAAATCGAAACTTTTACTGATTTCTACCTGAAACACGCAATTCTACCCTTCATTAAAAGGTAGTAATTGCGAAAACAGTCGTATAATGCAGCTCATTAATACTAGCAAAAACAGAAAACATATATAAAGATAAAGAATTCAGTGGCTGGGAAAGAGACTAAACACTAGTTCAAATAAACTACGTTTACAATCTCTCACCGCACATAGCCTGGGGACAAGAATAAAACCCTAGAAACGTTTTACCTTCTTCCCCGTACAGCGACTAGGGAGGAGAGTAACACGAGAACAACGTTACCCGCTTGAACGGAACGTTTTTTTTTTTTTCCTCTCTCTCCCTCCGTCTCTATCTCTCTCTCTCTTTCTCTCTTGATTTCGCACCTGAGAGAAGAGCCCAATTATATATCGTCAAAAAAACATGTTATTTGGCTAAAGGAAAAAACTGAAAGGTTTTCCAAATAAAAAGTTCCTTTAATTTAGAATTTAAACCATTTAAGCTAAGAAAGAATGAACGAAACGTCAGAATCGATTTACTCTAACTGCAAAGTGAAACCGTGATACACTCTCTCTCTATCGTAACGATAGAGCGCATGTTGAACGTCCTGAACGTCAACAACTGCGTAGTCTAAAAAACTAAACGTTAGTTCATCTTTGAAAACAGTACGAAGACTATCAAAGAAATTCTTTCATAAAACATTAAATTTAAAAAGTTTTAAATTCTTTAAAGGCTAAATACGATATAACGGGCTCAACGTTGATTAACTTCGGTTCCAAGTTAGGACCGCCTACTATCAGGAAAGGTCGCATATAAACAAAACATAAAAATGTTATTTTCCTTAGTAAAATAAATTTTTGAATATACTTACCCGATGATCATATAGCTGCATCCCTGCTGCCCGACAGAAAAAACCTACGGGCGGAATACGCCAGCGATCGCTATACAGGTGGGGGTGTACATTAACAGCGCCATCTGTCAAGTAGGTACTCAAGTACTCGATGTCAACAAAGAACCAATTTTCTCCTCTGTCCAATGGGTCTCTATTGGGGATATAAGAGAAAGTCAGCTATTTGAGTTACAGAGGTACTGGTCGAGGATACGGATACTGACTTGCACCAGTTTCGGAAGATTTCCCACTTCGATTGGTAGACTCTAAGGGTGGATGTTCTCCTTGCTCTAGCAATCGCTCTGGTTGCCTCCTTCGAAAAACCTCTAGTTCTCGAGAGTCTTTCGATAATCTGAAGGCAGTCATACGAAGAGCGTGGAGGCCTTGGAGTACCTTCTTTACGCGTGGCAGACGTAGCAGGTCCACCCTTAGGGGAAGTGTTCTGGGAACGTCTACTAGCCATCGAAGTACCTCGGTGAGTTATTCTCTCGCGGGCCAGAGGGAAGCAACTAGCGTCAACTTTGTCCCTTCGTGAGAGGCGAACTTCTGCAGTACCTTGTTGACAATCTAGAACGGAGGGAATGCATATAGATCTAGATGTGACCAATCTAGTAGAAAGGCATCTATATGAACTACTGCTGAGTCCGGGATAGGTGAGCAAAGTATTGGGAGCCTCTTGGTCATCGAGGTTGTGAAGAGATCTATGGTTGGCTGGCCCCAGGTGGCCCAAAGTCTCTTGCATACATCCTTGTGGAGGGTCCAATATGTTGGAATTATTTGTCCCTTCCTACTGAGACAATCTGCTATGACATTCAAGTTGCCTTGGATGAACCTCGTTACTAGTGATATGTTTAGACCTGTTGAACAGGAGAGGAGGTCACTTGCGAACTCGTACCATGTCAGAGAGTAGGTCCCTCCTTGCTTGGAGATGTACGTCAAAGCAGGGAGTTGACCGTGTTCACCTCCACCACTTTGCCTTGAAGGAGAGACCTGAAGCTTTTCCAGGTCAGACGTACTGCCAGAAGCTTCTTGCAGTTGAAATGCATTGTCCTTTGACTCGAGTTCCATAATCCCGAGCATTCCCTACCGCCTAATGTCGCACCCCAGCCTACGTCCGATGCGTCCGAGAAGAGAACGTGGTTGGGAGACTGAACAGTCAGGGCAAGACCCTTTCAAAGGTTGATAAAGTCCTTTCACCAAGTCAGACCAGACTTTATCTTTCCGGAAACCGGGATCGAGACCGCTTCTAGCGTCTTGTCCTTTTCCAGTGAAAAGCTAGATGATACAGAAGAGGACGGAGGTGTAGTCTTCCAAGTGACACAAATTGAACCACGGATGACAGTGTCCTAACCAGACTCATCCACAGCCTGACAGGGCAGTGTTCCTTCTTCAGCATCTTCTGGATGGAAAGCAGGGCTGGGGGTTGATCGTCTTGTTCAGCAATGTCCTCATCAGAGGGTTCCTCATCCGAAACTGATGAGGAAATGGCAACGGAGTGGGCAACGTCTGACTCGCTGAATCCGGTCGCACTGGTGGATGCGTGACGGAGCCGGACACAAGATCATGGTACTGCTGCACAGTCTGTGAACTGTCAACCATGGGGACGCGAGGAAGTACAGCGTCAACCCGAAACTGTCTAGACTGTCTGGGTTGTGCCGTCAACCCCCTACCGGGTTGCTGAGGTTGCCGCACTGCGTCACAACAAGTCACCTCTGCTGGTTGTTGAACGTCTTCCTAGTGACACACTGAACGTCCACAACCACCTCCGAGAGTCGCTTAACGTCAACGTGCGACTGGCAACCCACACTGGGTCGCACCGGTGGAGGAACCATCTCAACTGGCGGACGTGAGTAGGATACCTCAGCGTCAACAGGGCGTACAACCAACCGGTAGGAAGGTTGTTGGCTAGAAGGTTCTTCTCCGTAAAAAATCCTCTATCAAGGACACAAGCTTGGACTGCATGTCTTGCAACAAAGCCCATTAGGGTCTATGGGAGCAGGTGTGGCAACAGACGGGGTTAGCGACTGAAGCGGAACCATTTACCATCCCTGGAAGCATTGTTATGCTTTAATTAAAGTCCATAGGAGGCTAAGCAGCTTAAGGCTCCTCTCCAAATGACAGAGTCCTCAAAGGAATATCAGCAGGAGGGACAACAGCACTTTCTCATCTACAGGAACCATGTCCGAGAAAAGCTAGGTTATCTCAGTGAGGGTTTCACTGGTGCATAAGCAGCAGACCAGAAGGCAACGTTATGTAACTGCTTGACAGTCTGTGAACTGTCAAAAACTGAACTGTCAACCACAACAGGTGCGTGAGGACATACAGCACTGGTGCATTAGTAGCAGACCAGAAGGCAACGTCATGTAACTGCTTGACAGTATGTGAGCTGGCAACAACCAAAGCTGTGTGGGGAAGCCTCAACTCCTGACTGACTAGTCTGCTGCGGGCGAGTGGCGGTAACCACAGTGGGTTGCGGAGGCTGACACACCGTGTCAAAACACGGCAGCTTGTGGTAGCTCACGCACGGCAACGGAGTGCTCCGTGTGTCTGTGGGAGTCAGCATGCGTCTGGCAGGGTCGACTGCGCATGGGTGGAGGAGCTCTCACAACAAGAGTGTGGGAGCAGGCAGCCATGCTGGGCGCACAACCGTGGCAGGCTGTAGGCCAACGGGTGCATCGTCAACCTTCTCCGCAGTCGGAGTGTGGGAGCAGGCAACAACCAAAGCGGAGTGGTGGTGCGTGGTGGGGACTGCCGTGGGTTGCGGAAACTAACGCATCGCGTCAAAACACGGCAGCTTGACTCCACCTTCCCACTGCTGATGCGGTAGCTCACGCATGTTAACGGAGGGAGCCGCACGTCGGCTAACGTTAACATGCGTCTGGCAGGGTCGATTGCGCATCGGAGGTGGAGCTCTCCGCAGCCGGAGTGTGGGAGCAGGCAGCCTCAGCGTGAGCTGGGCGCACAACCGTGGCAGGTTGTAGGCTAACGAGAGCAGTGTAAACCTTCTCCGCACGAAACTCCTGCATAACCGCAGCTAACTGAGTCTGCATAGACTGCGTAAAGACCACTTAGGGTCTACAAAAAACGGCAACAAACGGAGCTACTGTCCGTTGTGACTGAGGGTCTAAAACAGCTGGTGCGGCCACAGACGGAGTTACTGCCTGTTGCGGAACCACCTTGCCTCTCTAGGGAGGTGTGCAGTCGTCGGATGACTGCAGCGAGTCCGAACTGACCCAGTGGCTACACCTAGGTCGTTGGACTTGCGCGGAAGGGACCGACTTTCACTTAAAAAGCTGCAAGATTTGGTCCATGGTTTCTACGAGAAACCTCTTCCGCAGACGAGGAATAAATGGGCTCTCTCGTCATTGTGTGGGTGGGGCGATCTCACGTCGGCAACGTGTGTAGATACGCCCGAAACCACGGAGGGAAAAACGTCTGTTCGTCGATCAAGGCCTGTGGAACCCATAAGTCGTTCGACATTACTTCTCCCCTGGGCTTGGGAGCTTGTAAGAGGTCCCGGACTAGGTGAACAACTGGCACGAACAGATGAACCCTCGGACGCAACACTGTAACACTTTGCGCATATCACTTTATCACTTTTGATTTTCTGTTTGCACTTATTTCACTGAAATCGAAACTTTAACTGATTTCTACCTGAAACACGCAATCCTATCCTTCATTAAAAGGTAGTAATTGCGAAAACAGATTACAATGCAACAGAAAAACATAAATAAAGATAAAGAATTCAGTGGCTGGAAAAGAGACTAAACACTAGTTCTGGAGAGGGAGGTCTCAACCTTCCGGACTCACCAGTGGTAGCTTATACACCCCCCCCTGGAACCCCCCCAAGCGGCGGCGCGAGCCCTAAACCACGCCCCCTTGGGCGGAGTTACCAGAGACGAGCGGGTTGACTCGGCAATGGAAGACACATTTCTGAAGTTGACTTCGGCACAGAACGTTCTCCTCTTTTTCCCTCCCGCTGCTCCCAACATTTGCTGATTTTCATTATCCTGCACTCAGCAACCAGAGTAATATCTCAGCCCACGGCTTAATTATGTCTAGGCAAATTCTTACCTCCGCGGAGGTGCATCGGCTTAGCGAAGACTCCAGCGGAGAGGAGAACGTAATCAGTAACGAAAAACGCACACAATCGACTGCAGATAGTGATATGCCTTCTAATTCTGATATCGTAAATATGTTACTACAACAGAATCAAACTCTTATGCAAATCATCCAGAAAAGGTAAGGTTTTAAATTCTGTTTACAACGAAAACGTCATATGGAAAGCAGCTGATTTAGACTAATGACGTCACAAATGCAAATGGCGGCCCCCATACGTAAGCTTGTTATGATTTGAATGCTTAGAGCAGGCACTTCCGAACATAGCGTAAGTAGCTTAAGCAAAGCATGTGCATGATTACTACACGATTAATCGGTATAAACAAACTAAATACTCCAATTTTTATATATTACAAAATTATAATTAAGCACACAAAACAAATTGCTTGCCTGACACATTAAAAGCACGCGCTTAATAGGCAGTAGGCTAGACCACAGGTAAGTTCGAGCTTACATTTCTCGCTTTAAACCTATCGACACTAGCCTAGGCCCTGGGGGGCTATCTGATAAGGGTTACATATGAGGCAGGTCTAGTTTATTAATAATAACAGATTTAAACTTATCATTCACTTAAATATGGCACTGAATTAACCTAAGAGGGCTATTTGAGTCGTGAACCCCATTGCCTGACTTCAGCCTTCTAGGTCCGCTGCTGTCCATATTTACTATACCTGTTGAACAAAATTTCAATTATTCTATGGTAAATAAATCACTGATATTAAACATTCATCTCGGCAGAAGTGGTTCACCTGCTAAGAAGAATGAGGCTCCCCCTCCTACTAAGCGCTCAAGACGATCACCTGAATTACCTGAAAGTGCAAATTTAGACCTCTTTTCCTTTTATAATAATGGAGACGAAAGTGATTACGAAGATTTCAACCTTCTTACATTCAATAAACCCATTCCTTCATATATTTCCACCAATTTCAAAGCTGAACCATCTTTTCATAGAGAAGGGAAAATTCAATTGAATAATTCACTAGTAGCATTAACTTTCAGTGAAGGCCATAGTGATAACCGGGATAAATTCTTTGTTAGTAGTCAAAATAAGGAGTTCTCAGACTTTTTTAAATTAATTAATACTCCAAAGTTGAATTTCTGGCCTGAAGGTAAGGTATTTGATGACAGTTATAAGAGAAAATTTTTTTATGACATTGAAAATATTAAAATGAGTATTTCTGCCTTTCAAGGGCATGCAGCACTGGCACACATTGTATACCCCTCCAAAGTAAATGACATTGATTTTTTGTCCAAAATTATTATTGGCCCCCTAAGGAGGAGCATAGACCTCATACAAAATTTGATAAGAAATTTCAGAAGCAGAGCACTTCCTAGATACCTCAAGGAAGAAGTAAGAGATCTTATAATCAAAGCAGACATTAAAGAAGTTTGGAATTTAACTGAAGACCAAAAATCAGCCATTGCTGCCTGCTTTCACAAAGGTCCCCTCCTCAGAGGAGGGGCAGCAAACTTCAGGGGTAGGAAATTCAACTTCGGGGGCAGATTTCAGGGAAGAAGGTTCAGTTTCCTCAAAGGTAACCCTAACTTTAGATTCAAGTCTCAGCCACTTAGAAGAGGTAATAGGCGAGGTGGGTACAGGGGGGGGGAGGTCACAAAATGGACAAGCTAATAGTTCAGGAGCCAGAGAAAAGAAAGACCCTAGAAATTGAGCCATGCTCCGCACCAGTTCAAAGAGAAATTTTTTCAGCACCAGTATTCTATGCACCAGTTGATAACGATGTTTACTCTGCACCAGTTAATAATGAGCTTTGCTCAGCACCAGTTAATGAGCTTTGCTCAGCACCAGTTAATTACGAGCTTTGCTCAGCACCAGTGGTTAATGAGCTTTGCTCAGCACCAGATAATAACGAGCTTTGCTCCGCACCAGACCATCATGACATTGGGCCAAATGCTATAAATCAAGATAGAAGTAAAGAGACCTCGCCTTTGGCCTCAAAACCAATGAATAACTCCTCCCAGAGCCCCCCAGAGAATAGGATAGGTAAGTCATTATTGATGAATGTTGATAGTTGGAGAAAGCTTCCTAATGCCTCTTTTGCTTGTAAAATTATCAATGAAGGGGTGAGAATTCCGTTTAATAATAAACTTAAAGCCCAGAGGTCATTAAAAAGAACAGGTAAAGATAGATTTTATTCAATTAACAAGCGTAAAATATTGGAAAGTGAATGTGACAGACTGCTAAAACTAGGTGTCATAGAGCAGATCCCCAGAACTTCCTTTTACTACTCCAACCACATATTTTATAAATTCAAACCAGATGGAACAGTACGACTAATCTTTGACATGAAAGTGCTCAACACCATGATTAAAAAACCTTCTTTTACCATGCTCAAGGCCAATACTATATTTCCCTATCTACATCTAAACTCTTGGGCCTGCAAACTAGATTTAAAAGATGCTTATTGGCACATTCCATTACATGCAAGTAGCCAGAAATTTCTAACCTTCAAACTAGGTAAAAGGAAGTTCAAATGGACTGTGATACCCTTTGGACTAAAGACAGCACCTTATATTTTTTCAAAAATAATGTACACAGTGATCAAGTATATTAGAACCTCATATAACATCTTAATATTCAACTATCTTGATGACATTCTCATATTAGCAAAAGATTATGTAAAATGTAAAAATCACATTCAGCTAGTCATTAAGATCTTGTCAGACTTAGGATGGAATATCTCACTTAAAAAATCTACAATTGAACCGACTCAAAGAATTGAATTTTTAGGAGTGCATTACAATATGATTAAGAAAACTATGAATCCCAGTGGGAAAAACATAGAGAAGTGTGTCGAATTGGCCAAAGCTTTCTCCAACTCTGTTAAATCCGACCTGCATTCCTATCAAATGTTAATCGGAGCTTTAAATTTTAGTGCATCCTATACAAGCTTGGGAAGATTCCATCTTAAATATCTCCACAGGTACCACAGTTATTTTAATTCAGGGTACAAAATCATTCCCCACACCTTCAAAAAATACCTAAAGCCATGGGAACAGAGACAAATGTACAGAGAGATTAACATTCCAAAACCACAGATAGATGCAGAACTTTTCACTGACGCTTCCAACCAGGGTTGGGGAGGTGCATTAGTAATAGCGGGTAATATGCTCTCAATAAATGGAACTTGGACAAATGAAGAATCCTCCCTTCACATCAATGTAAGAGAGTTATTAGCTTGCTTCTATTCTTTGGAACACTTCATCACAAGGTTATACAACAAGGTAGTCTTAATACATGTTGATTCAAAGGTTACTAATTGTTGGATAAAGAAACAGGGTAGTATCAGAAACAAGTTAGCCCATGAACTAGTCAGGAAAATACTTAGTACCATGAAGGATCACAACATACAGATAAATTCCAGATGGATCAGGGGAGTAAGTAACACCATCGCAGACTCACTTTCCAGGGACCTGGGTTCCATTCACACAGAAACTTCCCTCAGTGACAGTCTATTCTCCTTAATCTGCTCTGACTTCAATTTCACCCCAGAAATAGATCTGTTCTCAAATGGTTTCAATACTAAGTGCAAAAAGTTCTGTTCATCTCTTCCAAATCAAAAAGCCATCAGCAATAATGCACTTACGATTAGCTGGAAGGGATCAACACCCCTCTATGCCTTTCCACCAGGATTCTTACTACACAAAGTAGCTTTTAAAATCAATAAAGAATGCAATAATAATATGCTTTTCTGCACCATATCGCAGGGGACGGAACCATGGATTCCATTAGTGAAGTCAGTAGCGAAGCAGCACAAACGATATATTGTGAAGATCGAAGACTACCAGATAGTTCTCAAGGATTGTATCTCACCCTCAGCAAAGCTCCAATCAACTTTGATCGCCTTCAAAATTTAAAGGATCAGCTCCCTAACGTCTTTCCTCCTGAGGTTTGCTCCAAAATTGCTGTCAGCTTGAGGGACAGCTCCTTGCACAAGTATGAAAACCTATACAACATTTTTAAAAGTTTCATTCACAAGGAGTATGGAAGAGACAACAAATTTCCCCAGTTAGCAATTATTTTATTTTTCAATCACCTTATAGACAAGGGTCTGTCTTACAACACCCTGAAGAGCTACAGAGCAGCTTTAGGTCCTATCTTGTCAGGCTATTTCCCAGGTTACTGTCTTGCAGAGGACAAACATGTCAAAGCAATGATATCGGGAGTTAATAGAAGGAAACCTAGAAATTCTCACCAGTTCCCTGGCTGGGATCTAGACAAAGTAATTTCATTTCTCAACACCACGAAAGATAACTCTACCTTACTACTGACACAGAAAACCTTGTTCCTAGTAGCCTTAGCTTGCCCTTTAAGAGCTAATCAATTTAACAATCTCAGCATTTCCAGGAGCACCTTCACCCCAGAACACATTGTCTTACGGAACCACCCTTCCTTCATGGCCAAAAACCAAAAGAACAACTACACGCCAATAGAGATCAGCTTTAGGAAGCTTCCTAACAGACCAAAAATATGTCCAGTCAGACAATTGAACTTCTATTTGGAATACACCAACAAAGTCTGTATGGAAAGAAACATAGACAGGAAATGTTATTTTCATTAGTAAAATAAATTTTTGAATATACTTACCCGATAATCATGTAGCTGTCAACTCTGTTGCCCGACAGAATTCTATGGAGGGATACGCCAGCTATCACAATACTAGAAGGGGGTGTTCTTACCAGCGCCACCTGTGGCCAGGTACTCAAGTACTTCTTGTTGACACCTCCTCAATTATTCCTCGGTCCCACTGGTTCTCTATGGGGAGGAAGGGAGGGTCAATTAAATCATGATTATCGGGTAAGTATATTCAAAAATTTATTTTACTAATGAAAATAACATTTTTCAATATTAAACTTACCCGATAATCATGTAGCTGATTCACACCCAGGGGGGTGGGTGAAAACCAGTGTACAAGATTAAAGGATAGCTAAGTATCCCATATTTCATATAACAGTTATCTCAAATAACAATGAAATAATAAGTACCTGGTAAGGAAGTCGAATTGAACCGTTACTCTGTCTCTTTTTTAAGTTCGTCTTCCTTACTGAGCGCAGCGTTCCTCTTGGAGGCTGAATCAACCCAAAGGTGCTAAAGTATACAGGGCTGCAACCCATACTAAAGGACCTCATCACAACCTTTAACCTCGGCGCTTCTCAAGAAAGAATTGACCACCCGCCAAATCAACAAGGATGTGGAAGGCTTCTTAGCCGACCGAACAACCCATAAAAAGTATTCAAGAGAAAGGTTAAAAAGTTATGGAATTATGGGAATGTAGTGGCTGAGCCCTCGCCTACTACTGCATTCGTTGCTACGAATGGACCCAGGGTGTAGCAGTACTCGTAAAGAGACTGGACATCTTTGAGATAGAATGATGCGAACACTGACTTGCTTCTCCAATAGGTTGCATCCATAACACTCTGCAGAGAACGGTTCTGTTTGAAGGCCACTGAAGTAGCCACAGCTCTCACTTCATGTGTCCTTACCTTCAGCAAAGCAAGGTCTTCTTCCTTCAGATGAGAATTTGCTTCTCTAATCAGAAGCCTGATGTAGTAAGAAACTGAGTTCTTAGACATTGGTAGAGAAGGCTTCTTGATAGCACACCATAAGGCTTCTGATTGTCCTCGTAATGGTTTTGACCTTCTTAAATAGTACTTAAGAGCTCTAACAGGGCAAAGTACTCTCTCTAGTTCGTTCCCCACCATGTTGGACAGGCTTGGGATCTCGAACGACTTAGGGCAAGGACGGGAAGGAAGCTCGTTTTAGCCAAAAAAACCGAGCCGCAAGGAACATGTAGCCGTTTCAGATGTGAAACCTATGTTCCTGCTGAAGGCGTGGATCTCACTTACTCTTTTACCTGTTGCTAAGCACACGAGGAAAAGAGTTTCTAATGTGAGGTCCTTAAAAGAGGCTGATTGGAACGGTTCAAATCCTGATGACATTAGGAACCTTAGGACCACGTCTAGATTCCAGCCTGGAGTGGACAACCGACGTTCCTTTGAGGTCTCAAAAGACCTAAGGAGGTCCTGTAGGTCTTTGTTGGAGGAAAGATCCAAGCCTCTGTGGCGGAAAACCGCTGCCAACATACTTCTGTAACCCTTGATCGTAGGAGCTGATAGGGATTTTACGTTCCTTAGATGTAACAGGAAGTCAGCAATCTGGGTTACAGTGGTACTGGTTGAGGAAAACTGCATTGGCCTTGCACCAGCTTCGGAAGACTTCCCATTAAGACTGATAGACTCTGAGAGTGGATGTCGTCCTTGCTCTGGCAATCGTTCTGGCTGCCTCCTTCGAAAAGCCTCTAGTTCTTGAGAGACTTTCGATAGTCTGAAGGCAGTCAGACGAAGAGCGTGGAGGTTTGGGTGTACCTTCTTTACGTGAGGTTGACGCAGAAGGTCCACTCTAGGAGGAAGAGTCCTGGGAAACGTCGACCAGCCATTGCAGTACCTCGGTGAACCCTTCTCTCGCGGGTCAGAGGGGAGCAACCAACGTCAACCGTGTCCCTTTGTGAGAGGCGAACTTCTGAAGTACCCTGTTGACAATCTTGAACGGCGGGAATGCATACAGGTTGAGATGGGACCAATCCAGCAGAAAGGCATCCACGCGAACTGCTGTTGGGTCTGGAATCGGAGAACAATACAAGAGGAGCTTCTTGGTCATCGAGGTAGCGAATAGAACTATGGTTGGCAGACCCCACAGGGCCCAAAGTCTGCTGCAAACATTCTTGTGAAGGGTCCACTCTGTGGGGAAGACCTGACCCTTACGGCTGAGGCGATCTGCCATGACATTCATATCGCCCTGAATGAGCCTCGTTACCAGCGTGAGCTTTCGATCTTTGACCAAATGAGGAGGTCCCTTGCGATCTTGAACAACTTCCTCGAATGAGTCCCTCTCTGCTTGGAGATGTAAGCCAAGGCTGTGGTGTAGTCGGAGTTCACCTCCACCACCTTGTAAGCTGGAGGGACTTGAAGTTTAACAAGGCCAGATGAACTGCCAACAACTCCTTGCAATAGATGTGAAGTGTCCTTTGCTCCTGATTCCATGTTCCCGAGCATTCCTGTCCGTCCAGTGTCGCACCCCAGCCCGTGTCCGATGCGTCCGAGAAGAGACGGTGGTCGGGGGTCTGAACAGCCAAAGGTAGACCTTCCTTGAGAAGAATGCTGTTCTTCCACCACGTTAGAGTAGACCTCATCTCTTCGGAAACAGGAACTGAGCCCGTCTCTAGCGTCATGTCCTTTATCCAGTGAGCAGCTAGATGATACTGAAGGGGGCGGAGGTGGAGTCTCCCTAACTCGATGAACAGGGCCAGCGATGAAAGTGTCCCTGTTAGACTCATCCCCTGCCTGACTAAGCATCGGTTCCTTCTCAGCATGCTCTGGATGCATTCTAGGGCTTGGAAGATCCTTGGGGCCGACGGACAAGTCCAAAAAGCTCGACTCTGAAGATCCATACCCAAGGAAACAATGGTCTGGGATGGAACGAGCTGAGACTCCTCAAAATTGACCAGGAGGCCCAGTTCCTTGGTCAGATCCATAGTCCATTTGAAAATCTCCAGACAGCGACGACTTGTGGGAGCTCTTAAAAGCCAGTCGTCTGACGGAGCCGGACACAAGATCATGATACTGCTGCACAGTCTGTAAACTGACAATCATGGGCAAGCGAGGAAGTACAGTGACAACCCGAATCTGTCTAGACTATCTGGGTCGTACAGACAACTCCTTAACGGGTTGCTGAGGTTGCCGCACTGCGTCACAACAAGTCCCTTCTGTTGGTTGTTGAACGTCTTCCCCGTGACACATTGACTCCGTAAACAAAAATCCTCTAACAAAGACTAAGCTTGGACTGCATGTCATGCAACACAGCTCAAGGTCTATGGGAGCAGGTGTGGTAACAGACGGGATTAGCGGCTGAAGTGGAACCATTACCTTCCCTGTAAGCATGTTATGCTTAAATAAAAGTCCATAAGAGGTTATGCAGCTAAAGGCTCCCTCCAAATGACAGAGTCCTCAAGGGAATATCAGAAGGAGGGAGAAAAGAACTTTCTCATCTACAGGGACCTTATCCTAGAAAAGCTAAGTTCTCTGAGTGAGGGTTCACTGGTGCAAAAGCAGCAGACTAGAAGGCAACGTTATGAAACTGCTTGACAGTCTAGTGAGTTGGCAACAACCCAAGATATGTTGAGAAGCATGCGGTAAGGTATGCAGAGCATGATGAATGCAGAGTATGCTGTATGCAGAGCATGCTGTATGTAGAGCATGTTGTATGCATAGCATGCTGAAAGCAGAGCATGCTGTAAGCAGAGCATGTTGTATGCAGAGCATGCTGAATGCAGAGCATGCTGAATGCTGAGCATGTAGTAAGCAGAGCCTGCTGTAAGCAGAGCCTGCTGTAAGGAAAGCAGAGCGTGTGCATGGCGTTTAACATTTCTCAGAAATTCCATGACCAGTGCTAGAGTGCTTTATGCATGCTTGCATGGGGTTTAAAAATCAACATAATGTTTACCTTACATTCATAACTCATGATTCATATTTTTGCCATGGTTAGAAAATGGAGGTAAGGTATGCTGAACAGCAGAGTCAGAACGAGCTGGAACAACAACAGTGGAAGGTGCAGAATCAGGGTGCACGGGTTGCGCTCGGTGCAGCAGTTGTACCTCCACCGAGAGTTGCACCACCGGTGGAGCAGCCAGGGGAGGAGGAGGAAGAGTGGGGTAATCCTCCTGATCCCAAACCGAAGGTTGCCTTAAAGAAGGCTGAGGCTGAACAACACTGGGAACAGCGAACACAGAAAGAGGTTCAACATCGTACGCCTGGCAGATGGTGCTGCGACTGGGTGCAGCGAGTACAGGCGGGTTGAGCACAGGCTGAAAGGGTGCAGGGGAGGTGCAACACTCTCAGCCCGACACTCACACAACAGGTCCGAAAGCTGTGCTTGCATGGACTGTAGTAGAGTCTACAACATCGTACGCCTGGCAGATGGTGCTGCGACTGGGTGCAGCGAGTGCAGGCGGGTTGAGCACAGGCTGAACGGGTGCAGGGGAGGTGCAACACTCTCAGCCCGACACTCACACAACAGGTCCGAAAGCTGTGCTTGCATGGACTGTAGTAGAGTCTACAACATCGTACGCCTGGCAGATGGAGCTGCGACAGGGTGCAGCGAGTGCAGGCGGGTGCAGCACAGGCTGAACGGGTGCAGCCGGTTGGTGCACCACCGGTGCAGGCGGGTGCAGCACAGGCTGAACGGGTGCAGGCGGTTGGTGCACCACCGGTGCAGGAGGAGGAGGAGGTGTAACACTCTCGGCACGACACTCACGCATCAGGTCCGAAAGCTGTGCTTGCATGGACTGTAGTAGAGTCCACAACATCGTACGCCTGGCAGGTGGTACTGCGATCAGGCGGAGCGAGCATAGGGGGGGGGGAGTGTAGGCGCACTCTCAGCCCGACAAACTGATGACTGAGGAGAGACAGAGCTAACCCAATGACTGCATCCGGGTTGTTGAACTTTACTTCGTACGTCTGGCATAGGTCTGGACTTTACGTTTAAGAGGTCTTGAGACCTGAGACTAGCGTAACTCTGCCTTTATTTTCTCCTCTAAATCTCTTCTGCAGACGAGCAAAATAAGGGCTCAATCGTCTGCGGGTGGGAGTGACGGTCTCTGTAAGACACGCCCACAACCACCGAGGATACTTCTGTGCGCCGATCAAGGCCTGCCGAACCCTTATGCCCTTCGACATTGCTTCTCCCCTGGGCTTGGGAGCTTGCAAGAGGTCCCGGACTGGGAGGACGACTGGCGCGCACAAAAGTACCCTCACGCATAACACTGACATACTTTGCACTAATCACTTATCACTTTGATTTCTGTTTGCACTTATTTCACTGAACTCGAAACTTTAAGTGGTTTGTACCTGAAACACGCAATTCTATCCTTCTCAAAAGTTAGTAATTGCGAAAACAGAATTACAATGTAACAGAAAAATCTAATGAAAGAAAATTCAGTGGCTGGAAAGAGACTAAACACTAGATCACTCTAGAAACGTTTAGTTTCTTCCCCTAAAGAGACTAGGGATAAGAGCAAAACGATAACGACGTTACTCGTACGCCTGGCAGGCTTGAGGGAAACGTTTATCCTCTTTCTCCCTCCGTCTCTATCTCTCTCTCTCTCTCTCTCTCTCTCTCTCTCTTGACTTAGAACCTGAGAGAAGAGCCCAATCATATATATCGTTAAAACATATTATTGTTAAAGGAAAAAACTGAAATATTTCCCAAAAAGAAAAGTTCCTTAATAGGATCAAAACCATTAAGTTAAGAAAGAATGAACAAAACGCTAGAAACGGTTACTCTTTACTGCAATGTGAAACCGTGAACATTCTTTCTCTATCGTAACGATAGAGTGCAAGTTGAAACGTTCTGAACGTCAACAACTGCCGAGACAAACAAAACGTTAGTTCAACTTTGAAAAAGTACGAGACTATCAAAGAAATTCTTTCAAAGACCTTAAAATAGCATAATATGTTAACAGGTAAAACCGAAATGACGGGCTCACGATAATTAACTTCGGTACCAAGAAAAGACCGCCTACTATTAGGAAGGTCGAAAATAAACAAATATAAAAATTAATTTTAATAAGTTTATAATAAAAGGAAGTTAATCGAAGAGGCCTATAAGAGGCGGAGAGATATAAAATAAATCTATAACTTTTGTTAAGCAAAATTAAGAAAGAGAGTCTATACTCTCTTAGACACCAACACTGTCGTCTAAGGGAAGGGTCGGCCATTGAAAGGTGAACGAGAGTTCATACTCTCTTCGTCACCAAAAATAATCAAATTAATTCCAAAAGCTAACTAAGCTAAAAAAGAAGTTTCCAGTAAAGCGACAGCCGAAATCAAAGAGAAATACTTCACCAAAGTCGTGAAAATACTCCAAGAACATAAGCGTATCCCAGAACGTCTTGTCAGAAGCACGACAGAGGAATAATTGAGGAGGTGTCAACAAGAAGTACTTGAGTACCTGGCCACAGGTGGCGCTGGTAAGAACACCCCCTTCTAGTATTGTGATAGCTGGCGTATCCCTCCATAGAATTCTGTCGGGCAACAGAGTTGACAGCTACATGATTATCGGGTAAGTTTAATATTGAAAAAGACCACATATGGCTAGATGAACACTTCAAGATAATGTCTCTACAAAAAATGAGACAACTTTTTAGGGAGTGCATTTTCAGAGCCGACCCAAATGCAACTAAACAGTCAACAAATTTTCACTCTATAAGGGGGCAAGCTTCATCAAGACTGCTATACAATGGAGTATCGATACAAGAAATCATGTCCAGAATGAATTGGAGAAGCGACTCTGTCTTCAGCTCTTACTATGCTCTCCTCGGCTTACAGGGAGCTTTCGATGCTGAGGTCGCTGGACTTCATCTTCAAGCCCCCTGAAGCATCTGCCTAGCTACCACTGGTGAGTCCGGAAGGTTGAGACCTCCCTCTCCAGAACTGTAAGTTTACTTGTGAACGAAGGTTCTGGAGTGGGAGGTGAGACCTTCCGGACTCAAAGTCTGGGTCACCCTCCAACCCTTCCCCCGTGAGCCGAGGAGACCATGTACAGTACTTAGGAGGGAATATTCTAACAACTTCATAATTCAACAGAGTAGGCTATATACAAGAACACACACATACAATCACTATTATTCCACAGAAAACAAACTAACTGGAATCTTTCAATATTCATATCAACCAAGAGAGCACAAGAAGATTGAATTTACTAGTAAAAAGACCTTTATGTCCAACAATTTGCACCTTCACAGTAATTCCTTCATAACTTGCACTACCAAGGTAAGCTCAACCACTTCTGTGTTATTTTTTGTTCTATTACAACTTCAAAAATGTGACTTCCATTGCCGAGTCAACCCGCTCGTCTCTGGTAACTCCGCTCAAGGGGGCGTGGTTTAGGGCTCGCGCCGCCGCTTGGGGGGGTTCCAGGGGGGGGTGTATAAGCTACCACTGGTGAGTCCGGAAGGTCTCACCTCCCACTCCAGAACCTTCGTTCACAAGTAAACTTACAGATCAAATAAACTACGTTTAAAATCTCTCACCGCATAAAGCCTGGGAACAAGAATAAAACTCTAGAAACGTTTTACCTTCTTCCCCTACAGCGACTAGGGAGAAGAGTAAAAAACGAGAACAACGTTACCCGCTTGAACGAAACGTTTATTCTCCTCTCTCTCCCTCCGTCTCTATCTCTCTCTCTCTTCTCTCTTGACTTAGCACCTGAGAGAAGAGCCCAATTATATATCGTTAAAACATGTTACTTGCTAAAGGAAAAAACTGAAAGATTTCCCAAATAAAAAGTTCCTTTATTTAGAATTTAAACCATTTAAGCTAAGAAAGAATGAACGAAACGCTAGAATCGGTTTATTCTTACTGCAACGTGAAACCGTGATACACTCTCTCTCTATCGTAACGATAGAGCGCATGTTGAACGTTCTGAACGTCAACAACTGCGGAGACTAAAAAACTAAACGTTAGTTCATCTTTGAAAACAGTACGAGACTATCAAAGAAATTCTTTCATAAAACATTAAAATTAAAAAAGTATTAAATTCTTAAAAGGTTAAATACGATATGACGGGCTCAATGTTAATTAACTTCGGTTCCAAGTAAGGACCGCCTACTATTAGGAAAGGTCGCATATAAACAAACATAAAAATTAATTTTTATAAGTTTATAATAAATGGAAAGTTAATCGAAGAGGCCTATTAAAGGCGGAGAGATATAAAATAAATAGATCTATAAGCAAAATTACCAAAAACCTAAACACCCTTCCGTCTAAGGGAAGGGTCGGCCATTTAAAAGTGAAAGAGAGTCCATACTCTCTTCGTCACCAACACTTCCGTCTAAGGGAAGGGTCGGCCATTTAAAAGTGAAAGAGAGTCCATACTCTCTTCGTCACCATAATTAAATCTATCCAAAACGAGTTCAAGTTTTGAAATGAAGATAAAACCCCTGCATAGCGAAAGCTCAAAACTGGAATAGTGTACTTCACCAAATCGTTGTGAAAACAAATCCAGTTAGGGACGGCGTATTTAGTAGGTCTTGCCAGTGGCACGACAGAGGGAAAATTGGTTCTTTGTTGACATCGAGTACTTGAGTACCTACTTGACAGATGGCGCTGTTAATGTACACCCCCACCTGTATAGCGATCGCTGGCGTATTCCGCCCGTAGGTTTTTTCTGTCGGGCAGCAGGGATGCAGCTATATGATCATCGGGTAAGTTTAATATTGAAAAATTTATTTTTATATGTTTATAATAAATGGAAAGTTAATCGAAGAGGCCTAATAAAGGCGGAGATATAAAATATATAGATCTATAACGTGTTAAGCAAAATTACTAAAAACCTAAACACACTTCCGTCTAAGGGAAGGGTCGGCCATTTAAAAGTGAAAGAGAGTCCATACTCTCTTTGTCACCATAATTAAATCTATCCAAAAACGAGTTCAAGTTTTGAGATGAAGATAAAACCCCTGCATAGCGAAAGCTCAAAACTAGAATAGTGTACTTCACCAAATAGTTGTGAAAACAAATCCAGTTAGTAACAGCGTATTAGTAGGTCTTGCCAGTAGCCCGACAGAGAGAAAATTTGGGTCTTTGTTTACTTGGAGTACTAAGTACCTGCTCGACAGATGGCGCTGTTGATGTACACCCCCACCTGCATAGCGATCGCTGGCGTATTTTGACCGTAGGTTTTTCTGTCGAGCAACAGAGTTGCAGCTATATGATCACCGGCTAAGTTTAATATTGAAAAAATAAAAATAATAACAATAAATATGGAAATGGTCGGAAGGCAGAGGAAATAGTTAAAAAAGGTTTAGGATGGAGACTTAGCTCTGAAGGGAATTCAGGAAGAAAGTACAGGATAGAAGAAAATAGAGTTATATTTTCTACCGTCTAACTGCGTAAAGGGAAGAACCGATGTAAAACTGTTTATGATGATGAGGAATAGCTATCTAAACAAGCATTCCAAGAGTATCGCTGAAGCAATACACATACTGTACACTCCTAATCCCATACCAACCCTTTGCCAGAAGATTACAATTAATTAAATAAGGAATGACACCAGAACACTTATTGCAAAGGGAAATACCAAACGGAAATTTTATTCACACTAGATGTAATGTATTTGTGAAATAGAGGAATGACTGATGACACCTATTTTTAGCTTATAAGCCATGGTTAAGGTCACTACATTCCTAATCTTGTCATATGAAAGGATGGTGTAGTATGCATAAAAAATCACAAAATTGTCAAGTAATGTATACAGTAATTTGTATTTTTCCTAACTATTCAAAGCTGAATCTTTTAACAAAAGTAGGAATCAGCAAAGATGAAACTCTGCTGATACAATTTATAACGAGGCGGTGGTAGTTACTGCCAGGTGTGGGCAAACCAAGCCCACTTAATAGTCCCTTGAGAAGCCACCTATGATTTGGGCAGCAGTTGAGGTGGGATATGTAACTCAAAGCAATCAGGTTTGCATAGTTATTTATTATTTGATTTGATTAGTTCTTACTTGAATAAAAACCCTCATTCTTTCATAAAGACTCATCCTTAGGAGAGAGGAAATTCCTATGACCAAACTGACTGGTTTAAATCCCTGAATGTCAAAGCATTTGGACCTGTAAAATGAGCCATAGTGATGACTATTGCCAACTTGCTAACAACCTGGGAAAGAGATTGTCACAGGCGATAAGGCTAGGTTTCTACCAAAACTTGAATGGGAGTCATGGAAGAAACTATACCTATCAAAGGATATGGTGTCTGAAATGTATGGTCATTTAAAGAAATGGGTTTGCATATAAAAAAGTTGCATCCAAACTAGTAACGGCACAACTGATGCACCCCGAGAGGAAAGAAAAGAGGGAAAAGGGCCAAACATTAAACAAGATTCTTCTTGTCCCATGAGGAGGCTAGGTTCACTACACATTCCGCTGAGCAGCTACCACTTCAGCTAAACTAAAAGTATCCAAGAACCTGTAAGTATAGTCCTGAAGGTTAGTGGACAGTGGTGGTCATCTAACATTTCTAAACTCCAAGCTTAAAAATTTGCAGCACTGGCTAGTTTTTCTTAAAGACTAATGTTGAACCAATCCCTTTGACTTCATGCATGTGTGCTTGGCAAGTTCCCTCTGTTCCTTCGGTTGATGCTCTCACAGGAGAAGCAAATACTCCTGATCTCTGGTTACTTCTTTTGATGAGATAGAGATAGAGGACATGAACCTGCAGTCGTGAATGGCAGGCTCCTGGGTCTTCGCTACGAACTCTAAAACAAAGGTGAAGGAGGCCTTCAATCTCTGAATAATTAGTGACATACAAGAAGCCCTGCAGTTCACCTACTCACTTTGCCGAGGCCAAGGGATGTCTTCACTGAACTGTGGCCAAATCAAAAGTGCTGTCGTTCGGCAAGTGGATGAGCGGGCGGGCCAGGCTAACCACCGCTAACTGCAGTAGTGGAGGGTTGGTGATACTTCACCTAAAGTTTTTATGGCTAAACCAGCTTGCATTGAATCATTTCTCCTATGTAAAGAACGAAGGTTTTTAATCATGTAGGAATAAACCTAGTTACTTTTCTTTGCCAACTGAAGAAACCTTAGCTTTAAATACTTCATAGATATATCATAATATCTTGTACCCATTACACTAAAACAATCTAGAACACATGCACAGATTAAGTAAAAAGTCAACCGGGATAGGTGTGTGTCTAGAATATGACCAAAGAAGGACTTAGTAAAACTAAGGTAGCAAAGCGTTTACCCACGTCAACACTTGCGAAGGCAATAGCCACATGTACGGCTGTGAGCACATGATGGAACATAGGAGTGTTATACCCAATAAATAAAACTTTTATACTTTTTATTACATTAAGTGTCCCAGTCTCTTCCTTGCAACTTTAAAAAAAAAAATGACTTTCCCAGTTGTAATAGCATGATTATTTTGGAAGCTATTCATGAAGTTATTACTAGGAAGTTCTTTATATTATGTCGATTGTATTCGTTAGAGTTTCGGCGATTTAGGAAACCAAACCTCGCTCCGCGCTAGGCTTCATAGCCTACGCACTTCAGTTTACTTCATGCATGATGTGGAACGACTTTCCTAGTTGTAATAGCATTATAATATGTAGCTATTTAGGCACATTATACTTGTAAAGATATTCATATTGCATATATTTTCTCTTCCTCATCGATCGTATACATTAAGAGTTTCGGCGTATTAGGTAACCGAATCTCACTTGGCGCTAGGCTACCTAGCCTAGGCGCTTTAGTATACTGTACTTTCATACATGTTCCCGGTTTACCCTCGTGTATCGTTTTATCAATTCATAAGGAGATAGATATCTGCTAGAATTACTATATAATTCGATACTCGTCTCCTGTGGAGATTTAAGGGTAATCCCTCGTCCCTCTGAGTGCCGCCTTAGGCGACAACCCTATCTTGGTCCTGCCAGAGTAGTCACTCCGGCTTGACTGGGCTAAGGTTTTCTGTCTCCTACCCTTGCCCGTGAGTAGCCGGCTCTGGTTTGTTCAACAGAACCTCAGAGTATTCAGTCTTTTGCTGGTGGCAGAGCAGCAGGGTGAGTAGTCACTCCCTTGCCGGCTTCAGCTGCCGGCATAGGAGGCTATGCCTACCTAGGCCGCACTTGAAGTGGTTGTATGATGCCGCCACCTTCTCCCTGCGGTCTAGAAGACTAGTCCTATGTTGGTAGACCCTAGGCTGAAGAATAGACATTCTTCTGCTGCCTAGGATGGCGCCGACACTGAAACGATGTTTCCCTCCTGTTGAGAGGAGGCGGCAATCTGCCGCCTCTTCCTAACACTGTTCGGTAGACCCTAGGCTGAAGAATAGATATTCTTCTGCCGCCTAGGATGGCGCCAATATCAAAACAGAGTTTCTCCCTTGTGTGGGAAGGGCGGCAACCTTGCCCCCTTCTTCCACACTTTATAAAGGACCCTTTTCCCTGGCCCCCTCTGTCCTTTAACGATGGCCTAGCCTTCTCACTTCTGTGGCCATCGTCCTACAATTTCACCGCTTGCCGGGTAGGTTGCAGGGCCGGCCGGGCTCCTTCTTAAGTAGTTGTTTAGTCACTCGGTCTTCCCTTATGGACGCATGGCTCCGGGAAGGTTGTGTTGGCTGTGACGGCTGCCGGTGGGAAACCCTTGTTCTATCGAGTGTTCTTCAGTCCTCTCTTGGACTGCCATCCATAACCGGAGCCGGCAGTGACCGGCAATGGTTCTGTGGTTGGATGGAAGCTTGAATGATTCATTCTCCTCTTCCACTTGAACTCTCATTCTGGAGGAAGACAGTAAGATTATGTACTTACACCCTTAATAATTGTTAACAACCACTTAATAAGGTAGCTCTTCACTCCATGCTTTCTCTCTCTCTGTCAGCTAGTTCCACCAGGTATTAACCCAGTCGGCGTAAGCCAGCTGGGCTGGTGCGGTCAGGTATTAACCCGACCAGCAACATGCCGGCCGGGCTTATGCCGCCAGGTACTATCCCCTCGCCGGCTGGACTCTTCCGCCAGGGATAGCCTAGTCGGCAACATGCCAGGTAAACTACAATATAGGTTATACAGTAGCCAGTATATTTGCAGTATAGATCATACTGCAGACAGAAAACTATAGTATATATTATACAGTAGTTATTTTCCAACATACCCTGTGTATCCTTGCACAGCCTATTGTTGAGACCAGTCATATATTGGAAGAAAGATTTCTTTCTAGTTAACAATTTACCCTGCATTATTAAAACCTTGGGAAAGGTTAGTGTTAAGTTACGCTTCTTGCCCCTAGGGGGTTAGACCCTTCCTCGGGTTTCCTGAATAGGAAGACTCTAGGTTTTAATTTTGGGGGAGGTCACAGCAATTGACTGGACAGGAAACACAAGTATGTGTCTTTCCTAGTTCCTTTCTAGCTTGTCTATCCTAAGCTATAATGGTTAAAATATTATTAGTAATATTTTATATAATTGTTTATCAGATGAGATAAACTACTGCATACTCATTTAAATTTCCTATCTTTACAGGAGGACCAACTGAAGTGCCAAGTCGTCTTCTGCAATGTCAGGAGCAAAGACTTCTGTGGCCACGTTGAGTGCAGAGCTCATGCCCCCTGCACCACTTCTAAGGGACCTCTGCGGTATTGGGACCCCCAGGACTGCAGCATATGCAAGGCCCTGGTTACCAAGGTGTTTGATGACCCCAAGTCAAAGGAGTCAAGGGAAGCAGCACGAGAGAAGCTGCGCAGATGGATGCGCGGCTTTCAGAAGAATGCCACAGAACCGTACCTTCCGAACGAACAGATGCTCTTCTTGCTGTTCCCTGAAGCAGGTACGGAAGCTGTCGTACCCCAGCCATGACCTGAGATCCCTTGCGTCCAGATTGCCGTAGAGACGGACGTCACCGACGCATTGCAAGGCATGGACATCCATCAAGAGGAGAGGATATCTGAAGTGTCTTCGGACACTGAGAAGGACCTTCTGGCGGAAGGTCACGAGGAGGAGTCTACCCTGACTCCTGAAGAAGATGATGATGTTGAATCGGAGTCCCTTCCGTCCGTACCGGCCCAAGAGCCGTTACTTTCTACATCTTCTGCCCCTCCATCAGATGACACGAGACAAGCACTGGCCAATCTCACGGTGCTAATGGAGAGTCTTCGCAAACAAGGCGAAGAAAGGGAGGCGAAGTTGGAAAGACAAATTGCTCAACTCTCTGCCTCCCATGGGTCTCACAAGAGACTCAGGGTTCAAAATCTCCCAACCTGCACTGAAACTAATCCCTGGAGGTATGCAGAGTACATGCCAATTACTAACAGCAAGCTCTTTATTTCAGAGATGTCCAGTTCTGGCCAAGCTTTAGCTCCTACCCAGACTGCTTCATCCGTCTGAAGCTGGAACCAGCATCGAAGGAAGTGACGGAACCCAAGGAAGTCAGTGTTTGACCATGATAAGGCACAGGCTCTTTTGTCAAGTAGCCTGAAGCAGGTGGGCTACACTAACTCTAAGGTGTCAGCCCTCAGCAAGAAGCATCCCACCTTTCATGCTCCAGCTTCAATAGCCTTCCCCTTTACTTTAAAGGCTTTTAAAGCTGTGGTCAAGGCTATAGAGGCAGGCAAACCTTGCCCTACACTCAACGAGTGTAAACCTTTATCTTTAGCCCTGTCTATGGAAGATAAGGAGACCTTACCTTTTCAGTTGGGAAGTTGGAGGCAGATATCGCTGGACGTCAGTTCAACGAGAATCTCCCTAAGCTGTCTGACTTTCTCTTGCGTAAGAAGCAAGAGACGAAGGAAAGACTAGCTGCATCTCTATCCCTGCAGAACTGTCTAGAGATGACGGCAGGCATAAACAAAACCCCGGATATGAACATGGTCATGGCCAAGATGCACATGGCTACTTTGGTCAAGGACCTGTATGGTTTTATCAAAGCCAGAAGAGCTTGTAGGGAGTTCGTGTTTGCTTCTGCAGCAGTAAAGCACGAACCCAGGAAGCTGATAGCTTCCAATATCTGGGTAAGGACCTCCTCCCGAGTGAAGCGGTCAAGGCAGTAGTTGACAAGGCCACCACGGAGAATAGAAACCTTCTCCAGAAGTGGGGCATGTCAACCAAGAGGAAGTCTTCTCCAGATGAGTGTCTCCAGCCTAAGAAGAAGACGAAAAGACCTAGGTTACCCTCTCGGCCTGCCAGACAACAACAACAACAACTTCCCATAGTTCCCATGACCGCGATGCCCCAGATGGTGGCTCAACCACCAACGACTTACCAGATGGTGCCTCAGCAGCTGGTTGCCCAGTCACCAGCGTTTAACCCTGCATTTGAGAGGCAGACCACTACCTTTCGTCCCAAAGGTAGAGGGTCTAAGCGGGGCTCCTCTAGATACCCATCAAGAAGTAAAGGTGGTAAGGGAGGACGCGGTCAGGGAGGTAAATCGTCCGGAAAACAGAAGCAATGAGTTGCTTCGGGTAGGAGGGAGACTCCAACAATTTCAGGATCGTTGGACCTTCGATCCTTGGGCCCACAGCCTAATCAAGAACGGACTTGGATGGAGCTGGAGCAAGGCTCCACCATCATTTCCTCAATTCTTTCGACACTCCATCCCCGTTCTGGAAGAATATACCCTGGAACTATTGAGCAAGCGGGTAATAAAGAGGGCAAAGTCCATCAAATTCCAAGGAAGGCTGTTTTGTGTTCCAAAGAAGGACTCGGACACTCTCAGAGTCATTCTGGACTTGTCGCCACTCAACAAGTTCATACAGAACAACAAGTTCAGGATGTTAACCCTTCAACACATAAGGACCCTGTTACCAAAAGGGGCGTACACGGTCTCTATAGACCTGGCAGATACTTACTGGCATATTCCAGTCAACAACCTTCTCTCCTCCTACCTGGGATTCAGGCTACGGAAGAAAAAGTACGTCTTCAGAGCCATGCCCTTCGGACTAAACATAGCCCCAAGGATTTTCACCAAACTTGCATAAGCAGTCGTTCAACAACTACGCCAAGAAGGCGTCCAGGTAGTAGCGTACCTGGACGACTGGCTGGTGTGGGCAGCATCCAGGATGGCTTGTATGCAAGCATCCAAGAAAGTGATCCAGTTCCTGGAACATCTGGGATTCAAGATCAACGTCAAGAAGTCTCGACTATCTTCAGCTCAGGAGTTTCAATGGCTCGGAATCCATTGGAACTTAAAGTCACACCATCTCTCCATTCCCCCAAGGAAGAGGAGAGAGATTGCAGGATCTGTCAAGAGACTACTGAAATCAGACAGGATCTCAAAACGCCAACAGGAAAGAGTACTGAGCTCTCTCCAGTTTGCATCAGTGACAGACCCAGAGCTAAGAGCACAAATAAAAGATGCGTCAGGAGTCTGGAGAAGATACGCATCAAACGCTCGAAGAGATCTAAGAAGATCGATACCGACCCTACTACGATCACATCTCAAGCCATGGTCGAAGGCCAAGAACCTAAAGAGGACTGTGCCCTTGCAACCACCTCCTCCATCAGTCACCATCCACACGGATGCCTCGAAGAAAGGATGGGGAGGTCACTCCCATCAACGGAAAGTCCAAGGGACATAGTCTTCTCTTTTCAAGACCTTCCACATCAACATTTTGGAGGCCATGGCAGTCCTTTTGACGCTGAGGGAACTATCCCCTCGCAGATCAGCCCACGTCAGGCTGGTCCTAGACAGCGCGGTGATAATGAGATGTCTGAATCGTCAAGGGTCGAGATCGCCCCAAATCAACCAAGTGATTTTGGCCATCTTCCGCCTGGCGGAAAAGAAGAGATGGCATTTGTCAGCAGTTCACCTTCAAGGGTTCCGCAATGTGACGGCGGACGCTCTATCCAGGCTCACGCCGATAGAGTCAGAATGGTCCCTAGACGCAGACTCATTCTCCTTCATCTTGCAGATCGACCTCTTCGCGACGAGTGACAACAAGAAGCTATCTCGTTATGTGGCCCCATACGAGGACCCTCTAGCGTAAGCGACGGACGCCATGTCCCTCGACTGGAACAGATGGAACCGGATTTACCTGTTCCCTCCGACCAATCTTTTAATGAAGGTCCTCAACAAGCTGAGATCCTTTCGGGGAACGGCAGCGCTAGTGGCTCCCAAGTGGCCAAAGAGCAACTGGTTCCCGTTAGTATTGGAACTGAAGCTGAGGCTGGTCCCTCTTCCGGACCCAGCACTGTCTCAGCAGGTCTAGAAGTCGACTGTCTTTGCTTCATCACAGAGAACCCACAACCTTCATCTCATGATTTTCTCTCATTAGCGGTAGAGAAAAGATTTGGGATCTCTAAAGGCAATATAGACTTCTTAGAAGAATACAAGTCTAAGTCAACTAGAAGACAATATGAATCGTCTTGGAAAAAGTGGGTTGCTTTCGTCAAAGCAAAAGGACCAAAAGAAATCTCAGTGGACTTCTGTTTGTCCTTCTTTATCCACCTTCATAGACAAGGTCTGGCAGCCAACACAATAACTACTTGTAAGTCGGCTGACTAGACCTCTACTATACGCCTTCCAAGTAGACCTGTCGAATCAAATCTTTAACAAGATCCCTAAAGCATGTGCTAGACTTAGGCCTGCAGCCCCTCCGAAGCCCATTTCATGGTCCTTAGACAAGGTCCTACACTATGCTTCATCAGTGAACAATGAAGATTGCTCTCTGAAGGACTTGACTCAAAAAGTCATTTTCCTGTTTGCTATAGCCTCGGGGGCTAGAGTTAGTGAAATAGTGGCCCTATCCAGAGATGAGGGCCATATTTAGTTCACAGAAGTGGGAGAACTTAATCTTTTTCCTGATCCAACTTTTCTCGCTAAGAACGAGCTACCCACCAGAAGATGGGGCCCTCTGAAGGAAGATGTCTCGCTGTGTCCAGTGGAGTGTCTAAATGTCTATCTTTGAAGAGCTTCAGACTTCAGGGGATGACAGCCCTTTAAAGGAGAAACTTCAGGATCAAACTTATCCCTAAAACAACTGAGGGCAAAGATCACCTACTTTATCCGCAGAGCGGATTCTGACAGTACACCCGCAGGTCATGATCCAAGGAAAATGGCTTCATCACTGAACTTTTTTCAGTATATGGACTTTGAGCGTCTTTGCTCATACATTGGATGGAAGTCATCCAGAGTGTTCTACAAGCATTATGCAAAGCAAGTGCATGAGCTAAAGCATTACGTGGTGGCGGCAGGTAGTGTACTAAAACCTGTCGTCTAGCGCTGCGATGAACAGTGAATTGATTGGGACTTTAAATTTTTTCGGGTGAAGGTGTTGACACCTCCCAGCGCAATACTGTACTTGTGAAGTGAGTGTCACTATGGTGACACTAAGGACTGTTCAAATTATTTCAGGTGGAGAAATTTACAGATAACACTCGTGCCGTGTGTACTTACACAGTGTTGATATAATCAACATTACAGAAATTCATATTAGAAAATTTATAGAATTTTCAAATTTATATGTGGCACTAATAATATTTTCCCTTTCAGGTAAAAACAAAAATTTCTGTATTATGATTGATTGGTATTTTTCTCATTACATATACAGTATTAACATTCATGTTTACATGTTAACCTATGTTGGTCGTTTATTGCAAATAAACAAATATCAATGTGTATTTGCGTCTTATTTCACCCTACAATTGATTATAATAAAAATATAGGCCAGAGTTTTCATATCCTAAGTAAAACTGCATATATTTTTTATCTGAACAATATATATAGCTGAAACTTTGTTCCTACACAAGATGCAAACATTATCTAGTGATGCTATGTTCCAATATGTCATACGAACAATGAAACTTTCGTATAACTATCTGAGACTATAGCTCAACACAATATACAAATCGTGAGACTCTTGTATATAGTTGATGCTAAGATCGTTCATACATTATATGCAAACCTTGAGACTCCTTTCCTAGTATGACTCTTCCCTGCAGGGGGCAGGAAGCATTAACATTGTCTATGATTAGCAGTAATGACGTATAACGGTAACGTCATATGCCTCAATGGTCTGGATAACCATAGGAAAATTTGTCCCAAGGTTGAGGCACTTATAAAATCCACAGATACAGTACTTTCTAGTAATTCTCTGGTAATCTTCCACCAGGACGACATGGCTCGAGCGCAAAAAACGGATTTTGAGCGAAGCGAAAAATCTATTTTTGGGTGAGATGGCCATGACGTCCTGATGGACCCAACCTCCTTTTCTATAGAAAAACGCCTTGGCAGGATCCCTCCCGAAATTACTATATCAGTAGCACCATGCTCAACGCTACAAGGAATAGGCGCCATCTAGATACTCAATAGTAGTACGGGAGGAAGGGTACCTTGATAACGGCACCCCTTCTATTTTTGCCACTTTCCCCCTCGAAGCGAAAACGCTATACAGGGTGAAGATTGCTATGTGTCGTATCAAGATGTACAGTACGTCCCCTGATATTATGCGATATCCTCAAGCGAAATTTTAAGGATATTCGCGCCAGGAGTTAGAATTCTGGAGACCTAACGGTTAATTCTCGGGGAATATCACTGTAGCAAATATCCCTTAGAAAGCTACCTATTAGGAACCTTCCATCAGGATGACATGGCCATCTCCCCCCATAAGTAGATTTTTCGTTTCGCTCAAAATCCATTATTGGTGCTACTTTAGTGTGAGGTCTACCGCCATATGTAGCCTACCCGCGTGAAACCTGAGTCTACCGGGGTGACCTGTCGCTACCGCTCTCCGCGCTCATACAAAAGAAAAAAAAAAATGGATCTCCAAAATCAGAATCAAAATCGGCCTGAAATAGTTAACATCGATTGAGGGTACTTCAAAATGTTTCAGAAGGAATTCTATAGAAGAGTCATTCTGACAGAAGAAACAGACCTGACCTAACCTAAAATTTATAACATCTTTAGTTTTACCTTTCTTCCTCATCTATTTCAGTCTTACCAAGGATATGTTTAAATTAATTGTTTATCATTAAAATAAATGTATGGAAATGTGTGATGTCGATGAGGGAGGGGTTAAACAGCGGTAGCCGTCATCGTTAGGTAGACCTCACGCTAAAGTGTTAAAGAGTGGTAGACCTCACGCTAAAGTGTTAAAGGGTGGTAGACCTCACGCTAAAGTGTTAAAGGGTGGTAGACCTCACGCTAAAGTGTTAAAGGGTGGTAGACCTCACGCTAAAGTGTTAAAGGGTGGTAGACCTCACGCTAAAGTGTTAAAGGGTGGTAGACCTCACGCTAAGTAGCACCAAGATATTTCTCTTGAACATCTTTAAGCTCCTTTATTTATGAAACAGAAAAAAAAAAAAAATAAACAATCCCTAATGACATGGCAATGAACAAGACAGTTGACTATTATAATTTTATATTCTGGTTGAATTATTTGTGAAATAGAAAATGAAAATATTTACCTTTAAGAATACTAATTACTAATACAGTAATAAAAACTATTATTGAGTATTTTACACTAGCTTCATATTTCATATACTGTAGTTAAAACTTTATACCGATTTAAAAATATCTAAATATCGATTGATACATAAGGATGGTGAAATATGAGAGAGAGAGAGAGAGAGAGAGAGAGAGATGAGTGAGAGAGAGAGGAGAGAGAGAGAGAGAGAGAGAGAGAGAGAGAGAGGGGGGTGCACATGTCTTACCTGCACTGGTAAAAATTAACACCAAAACGCCTTCCATGGGAACTTATGTTGTTTTCACTTTCCTCAAGACTAAAAAAAGAAGAGCAGCAGCTCTATTTCATGAGGAGTAACATAGAAGAAAAGTCTTCATGAACCATTGCTGGCATCTGTAAAACAGAATTGGGTTCCATAAATAAGACATCACACAATTCCATAAGGCATTTAAAATAACTATGACAAACTATTATCATTATTATTATTACTTGCTAAGCTACAGCCCTAGTCAGAAAATCAGGATGCTATAACCCCAGGGGCCCCAACGTGGAAAAATATCCCAGTGACGAAAGGAAACAAGGAAAAAATAAAATATTTTAAGAATAGTGATAACACCAACAAAAATATTTCCTTATATAAAATATAAATCTTCAACAAAACAAGAGGAAGAGAAATTACATAGAAAAGTGTGCCAGAGTGTACCCTCAAGCAAGAGAACACAAAAATTTATTAATTATTGCTCTGCTACACAAAAGTCAGGTACAAAGCTGAGATTTTCATACTTGTCTTTATGCATAAAGTAGTCTTTTAGGCTGCCCCCGTTTCTTCACCTCTATGAATCGAACTGTAAAAACATTTAGTAGACTAGTTACATCTTTATTTTCTTTGTCCGGTGTCACAGGGGCTGACATAAAATTGGGAGATATTTGTGTTAGGTAGCACTAGATCATCTTCTAGAACAACTAAAGAGTCGTACCAAAAGGGCAATGAAGGGAAGTTCGTGTAAATCAGGTTGAACAAGCAAAGAAAGGTGTTGGGTGATTCTAATATACTTCTTGAGCAGAAAGAGAATGAAAGGCAGCAGCAGTAGGCGTAAGGACAGAAGTCACAGGGTGCATGAAAATAACAGAAAGAAAGAGGAAACTAACAAAGAGGAGTAATGGCAGGTGCAAATATAGAAGAAATCTCAAGGGTAGGTGCAGGTAGAAAGAGAAGAAAAAGCACTAGGAACAGTCAAGGTACAGAATGCACCGATAGATGCAAATGATCAGAATAAGGATACTAAGAATAAAGAGAAGAATTAGGCACATGCAAAATAGCAGTTGCAAGGGAAGTCACAGACGTAAGGAAATACACAAGTACAATTATTATTAACAAGAGATGAATCCGTATTGGTAAAAAAAGCTATAACATTGAATGCTTTGGTGCAAGAAGGTGCAGATGTGGCGACGTTAAACATGTGAGAATATGCAATACTAAAAGAATGTGTATGGCAGCTAAAAGAATATTTTTTAGGTCTATCATGACCTATCCTAAGAGGAAAATCACATTTTATGAGTAATTTTAGTTTTTCTTAACTACTGTACAGCATACATACATGAGCCTTTTAATATGAATATGATTTCAGTAAAGCTGGAACTTAGTTATTTTGAGACTGATTCTAAGAATCTGGGATAAGAGGAATGCTAGTTATTCAGTTTTGGTTATTTCGTGACTGATTCCAAGCATCTCGGTTTTGCATGCTGCTAGAATTTTTAAGTGTCTGTGGTGTAGAAGGCCCAACCCCTGCCAGCACACTTGAGTAGCCACTTTGACCTTCACCTAGGAATTGCCAAATAGACTAAGGATGGTATAATTAGCAAAACTATAAATTACACTTTTAAAATTTCTAATTTGCTTATACACTAATACAAAACCTTGTTCTTTAATGTCAGGGTTAAAATCCCGTATGATCGGCTGTCTCTAAGAGAATTACTCCAACAGAGCCCTAAATGTGACAAGATGTCCATACTGTCTACTGCCTTTCTGGCCAGTTCTGATAAGAATTTCAAATAGAGCCTTGATTGATTGATTGATTGATTGAAAGTTTTCTGGCATCCTGACATCTAAGGTCATTGACGCCGAGATAGAGCCTCGAGCCTTATGAGGCTCCGAACAGATGATCTATGGTCTTACCCCCTTTTACTGGAGTTCTCGTTGCCTCTCCTAAGACATTAATCTATCTTATGAGAGCCAGCACCTTCAAGAAGGCGGATTTATTTTCTGGGATTTTGGAGTGTCCTCCTAAAATAGCTGCTTAACATAGCTAAAGAGTCTCTTCTACCCTTACCAAAAGGAAAGTGGCCACTGAACAATTACAGTACAGTAGTTAACCCCTTGGGAGAAGAGGAATTATTTGGGTATCTCAATGTAGTCAGGTGTATGAGGACATAGGAGAATCTGTAGAGAACAGGCCAGACTATTTGGTGTATTTGTAGGCAAAGGAAAAGTGAACTGTAACCAGAGAGAAGGATCCAATGTAGTACTGTCTGGCCAGTCAAAGGACCCCCTTGCAGGAGAGTGCTCTCAATGAAGAGTGCGCAAGAATAGTTGATTCCTCTCTGAGAGTGTTCTCTAGCTGGAGAGTACATGCGAACAGGTGAGTGAGCTTATGCATGTGTAGGTGAGTGTGCACTAATTGATGGGAGCACGCAAACAACAGCTATTTCGGGTACAGGAGAAATTTTGTCAAGAGAACAATGAAGGCAGGTGTTACCATTTTCCACCTACAATATCTAGCTTTAAAATCAGAAGAGGACTTACCTTGAGAATTCTAAGAACTTAATATAAAAAAATTATACCAATCTCATAGCCACTGGACAAAATAATCCTCAAAATCATCCTGGCATCTCTTGTGATCAGTAGAACAGATATTAATCCCACCATGACAAGAAGAAGCAAACTGAGTTTTAAATTAAGTTAGCACATTTCTTAATGTTGAGGAAGAACACTAAAGAAAGGGTCTGGTCAAAAAGACAATTTTTGTCTTAACTTCTAGCTTGATGTATACTGCACAGCATAAAATATTGGGGAAGATTCACTGACTGGCCGGAAAGTACTACATTGGATACATCTCTCAGGTTATGGCTCATGTTTCCTTTGCCTACATATACACCAAATAGTCTGGCCTATTCTTTCCCCATTCTCCTCTCCTCATACAACTGACAAAAACTGAGATTACAAAGCAATTTTTCTTCACTCAAGGGGTTAACTACTGCACTGTAATTGTTCAGTGGCTACGTTCATCTTTGTAAGGGTAGAAATGACTCTTTAGCTAAGGTAAACAGCTTTTCTATGAGAAGGACAATCTCAAACCATCGTTCTCTAGTCTTGGGTAGAGCCATAGCCTCTGCATATTGGTCTTCCACTGTCTTGGGGTAGAGTTCTCTTGCTTGAGGGTACACTTGGACACACTACTGTATTCTATCTTTGTTTTCTTCCTTTTGTGTATTTAAAGTTTTTGTAGTTTATTTATGAAAAATCTATTTTAATGTTACTGTTCTTAAAAACATTTCATGTTAATTGTTCACTACTTCTCTTGTAATTATTTATTTCCTATTTCCTTTCCTCACTAGGCTATTTCTCCCTGTTGGAGCCCTTAGGCTTATTGCACCCAGCTTTTCCAACTAGGGTCGTAGCTTAGCTAGTAATAATACTAAATTGATAATAAAGCAGCTAGACCACTTGCTGAGCAGCCACCACAGGACATAAAGAGAATATATCTAGGGACCTATGGGTCACGTCTTGCAGGTAGTGGGCGGTGAAGGTTGTTTTAACACTTTCACACACCCGCCTGTAACACCTGGGCCACAGAAAAGTTCCTTCTGAACACCAGAGACGTGCTGATGCCACTGTGCCCCGGTCATCGTGAACTCAGGGTTGTCTTCTCTGGTGACTAGGGGGAAAGACTGAGGGTAGGGTCAATGACCTACCTAATCCAGGAGGAAATCATGTTTTTGGTTATCTTCCTTTTAACCCTGACCGTGCTTACGAGCAGATGTTTATGTGGGCGAGCTCCTTTGGTATGCTTGAAATAGTGCCTTAGCGCTCTAACAGGACATAGTAGCAGTTAATCAGATGTGGGCAAGCTCCTTTTGGTACACTTGAGATAGCGCCTTAGCGCTCTCACAGGGCATAGTACGGTACAGTAGTAGTTAATCAGTATCATCGGTTACCTCATTTAGACTTGCAATCTGGAAGGGCCTGAACCTAGAGTCCACTACAGCCATACTTGTTCCTTAGCAATAAACTCAGGGACGAAACAGTGTACCCTGGCCCCTACCCTTTGAATGGACATTGTCGTAGAAGAGACCATGCAACTTCCTGACCCTTTTTGCAGCAGCCAAGGAAAGGAGAAAGACCATTTTATGAGTCAAGTCACAGTCTGATGCTTGACTCCACGGTTCATACGGTTCAGGGAACGTAAAACTTTAACTACGTTCCAAAAAGGGGGCTTCACTTCCGACCGAGGGCAAGATAACTCAAAGCTCCGTATGACCATAAGTAATTCTGCCAAAGAGGAAATGTCAACTTTTTCCAATCTGAAGACCTGGTTTAAGCCTTTCACAACTGAGACTGAGCAGTTTTTCCTCTCAGAGATACAGCAATAACTCGGATATCATGGGTACAGTGGCTTGAGAAGAGATACACTCCTTCTACAACACCAATCACAAAAGATTACCCACTTCACCTGATAGACTGCGATAGACCTCTTGAGGCATCCAGACAATATGTTTCGTCACTGGTCGCGAAAACCTTCTCCGAGTGAGGGGATGCTGGATAACCTCCAGGCGTGAAGTCGTAGAGCTGCGACTGCCCTCCGATAAAAAAGGCTAGCGATTATATTTATCCTCCAATATACACCACTCAATTGGCGCCAAGTAGACATTGAACAGTATTTTCCAACAATGCACTGTACAATATTTTGATTTTCCATATCGAGTTGTGGGTATGGGGATAATGCTGAAACCCGATTGGTCATTCTGTTTTAAGCTCATCCAATCAACAACGATTCCAACATTTGTGCGTAATTCAAGAAAACCTACTTTATTTGATAGTGATGACTTGTTTAACGTGGACGTTTTATTCGTGCTCTGTTAACTGCTTTTATTTGGGTAGTCTAAATGTTGCACAAATTTAACTGAATTAGCGATATGAGTGATTATTTCTTTTGAGCCAACCAGCTTAAAGTACAGTAATGTTATTTAGTTCTACAATATGTATCAGTGAGTTTTACAGTAATGTCTTTAGTATTTTGTGATTCCTAAAGAAGAGATGGCATACACGGTGCTACTTTAGCGCAAGGTCTACCGCACTTTAGTGTGAGATCTACCTCCCGTTAGCACTTTAGCGTGAGGTCCACCTCCCGTGAGCACTAACGATGATGGCTACCGCTGTTTAATACTAACCTAACCTAACTGTATTCTTTTATATGAGCAGGGAGAGCGGGAGCGACAGGTCACGCGGTAGACCTCGGGTTTCACGTGGGTAGGCTACATATGGCGGTAGACCTCACACTAAAGTAGCAACCAATACACCATCTGCAACTTCATATTTTGCATAAGATAAGGATAATAGGCATTGTATAAATGAATAGGTGGTTTACTGAAGGTTTTCAATGTGATAAAACTTCATAGGTCAGGGTATGGAAGAGGGGAGGGTCACAAACTAATAAAATTATCAGGACCAAGCACCCCAGGGGAGGTTAGGTGGCCTTTCAATTCTGTTGTTCTCCAAAGGGGTTCTTTATCCCTGAAACTACTAATTTTCACACAAAATGAATGTCAAATTTGTTAGAAACATACAAAATGTACAAAAATTTTATTTCAGCATCTCAAAACTAGCTGATCCAAATTGTAAAAGATGACAGGAAAGTTTGTACATTGACTTACATGGGTCGGCTAAGACATAAACAAATAAAGTTTAATGCTATTTTATTAAATCGAAGCGATACTGTATGTCCTAACCAAGGTACTGCCACATAATCTTATTTACGACGGCACGTCAATACTGCATGGAAGGTACCAACATACTCTCTGTGAGCTTTCATTCACCTCTAGTAGTAGTTAGCAAGGGTGTCCGCCGTTCTACAAACTACACAAATTAAAAACTAGCTCAAAATATGTAATCACAGAAATCATGGGCTCCTGTACAATTTGTATTTTATGGTTTTATGAATATGGGCTATATAGCCTAGCACTGGGGCCTGTAAAGCTATTCAATGTGCATAAAGCTTGCCACTTGCATGAACCAAGAGTGAACACTGTGCGAGTGTCAATGCCTGTCCATACTTAACCAATGCGTAAACACGAAGTACCATTTTACCTCGATATAGCTAATTTTTGGCCAAACATTGCATAGATATTAAGCAAAAGGAATGAGTTCATCAGAGATGAACAGTACTATGAAGGGAGAGGATATGTAACGCTCCTCACCCATCCTTCTCCTTAGATTCCTAGACTGGGTTGTCTGTTTGGGGTGCAGATATCTATGGTTATCTACGGATACGTCCCTGATTATACAGGATATCTCAGGATAGTCGTTCCGGGGGTTAGAATCCCGTGATACCTGACAGTAATTCTCTTGTAATATCACTCGCAGAAATATTATACAGTAGGAAGCTGCCGGAAAGAACTTCTATTGGGACGACATGGCTTGAGCCCAAAAATAGATTATTCCTACGTCAAAAACTATTATGAATGTACAGTGCACTAACAAGTCGCAAACAGAGAGCAAGCAGTACTTCTCTGCGTACCCCATAAATGGTACTTCTTTCCACTTTGTATTTCTCAAATTGTGGGGACAAAAAACAGTGTATAAGTGTCAAGGTAGGTTTAGCGAATTTGGGGTGTATGTATAATAGCGGCCACCTGTATGTATTATTATGGCTAACTTAGAATACGGCAGTGTAAGGGGGGTCGCAGGGGGGGCGTTAGCCCCCACATTAGGTAAGTAGGTAAGGACACGGCTTGTAGGTTAGGTTAGGGGGAAAGTTTAGGTTAGTTTAAGTTCATTTTTAATTAATGCATGAGGAACTGGCCGCTGATATACAAAGGCTCCAAGAGGTTTGTCTGACAATATACAGTACACAATACACCTTTAGATATGTTAACTTAGCACAAGCAAGAAATTTTCACATCAGCTAAGTTTCTCCTAATTGGTAATTATTGTAACTAGCTAAGCTCACCTATTTGGTAATTAGGGTAAATAGTTAAGTTCACCTATTTGGTAATTAATGTAACTAGCTAAGTTTCTCTATTAGGTAATTAATGTAACTAGCTAAGTTCACCTATTTGGTAATTACTGTAACAAGCAAAGTTCACCTGTTTCGTAATTACTGTGACAAGCCAAGTACATCTATTTGGTAATTACTGTAGCCTAACTAGCAAAGTTCACCCATTTGATAATTACTGTACTGTAACTGAGTTCACCTATTTGGTAATTACTGTAACTAGCCAAGTTCAGCCATTTGGTAATTACAGTAACTGGGTTCACCTACTTCATAATTACTGTAACTAGCCAAGTTCAGCCATTTGGTCATTACTGTAACTGAGTTCACCTATTTGGTAATTACTGTAACTAGCCAAGTTCACCTATTTGGTCATTACTGTAACTAGCCAAGTTCACCCATTTGGTAATTACTGTAACCAGGGAAGTTCACCCATTTGGTTATTACTGTAACTGAGTTCACCAATTTGGTAATTACTGTAACTAATAGTTCACCTATCTGGTAATTAACTTACAACATAATAAAGTACAGAGTAAACCAAATACAAAATAACAGAAGACGAAATCTCGTCCAAGCAAAGGAGGTTAACATGAAAGGCAGTCTAAACCCGAAAATTACCAACTACTTGGTAATTATTTTCATAAATTACGCTTGCTTGACCTATCTCTATACTATATAGAGTAGAACTAATGGCATAGTATATAAATTAAAGGCTGTCAAAGCACATAATGACAATAAAAATGCGAAATCATACCGGTTGTAAAATGTCAATGGGGTGGGACCCATTGACATAATTTGACAGGTCCTACGTCTATCCTAAGCTTATAAGATGAAATTTAAGGAATTCAGAAAGCTTACCAATGTGACACACATGTCAACGTTTGCAAATACAACTTTTGCATTTGCTTGCAATGATGGTCAGCTTTTTCAGTCATGTAAGCTGTTGTTGTTTTAACAATGGATCATAAACAGTATACGTCTGGTTGTATGTCTGCCAGATACACCAGTCTCTCATTTTATTCTTATAATATTTTAATTAAATCTATTTATAATTTATACCAAAAGTAATACATAGAAAATATAATACATTGGTATGTAATTTCAACATATATAGTTGAGTATTTCTTCTTAAAATGTAAGTTTTTATGCGTTTATTTTACATTACAAGTGATCGCATAGTACCTGCTTTCGCCTTCTTATATCCGTGTAAGCCTTCATAGAAAACGGAATTTAATACATCATGAAGAATAATAAAATGTTGTTATTATGTTATTTATCTGAGTTTATCAATTATTCATTGTGGTTAGACATTCTTAATGAAATAAAAAGTACCTATACAAATCCTTTGATAATACATAAATGGGCTTTGGGGTTTTAAAAAGCCTTTAAAACTAATGATAATGATTATCATTTCATTGCATGATGGATACAATATAATCTGATGGATGGGGGACGAAGGTATGCTCAAATCAATACTGAAACAAACCTGATTCTTTTGTTAAATTATTTCCTGGTTAAATTTCTTTCTCGTCCTTTCTACATTAATTTCTTAGTGATTATTCACATTATTAACTTTTTCTCTCTCTTCTTTTTCTATTAATGCATGTTTCCTTCAGATTCTCTGGTTAAAAAAGTTTCCCGGTTAGTTTTTCCCCCTCTTTTATAGTACAGTTTTAATAAATATTCGTATTATTATTTATTAACATTTCTTCTTTTCTCTTTATTTTTATATGCAGCATATCTTCCTTCATATAATCTCGTAAAAAACGTACCTTGATTAGCATTTTTCCTCATGTTTTATAACTTGGATTATCTTTTTATTATTCACTTTTAACCATAGAATATTAGTTTTTCTTTCCTCTATTTTCTTAGCTAGTTATTTTCCTTCTGATTTTCTAGTTGAATCGTTTCCTAGTTAGCTTTCTTCTTGTATCTTCATAATATTAACTTTTTTATTTGTTGTTCATTTTACTTTCAGACTCAAAATAAACTTGTTTTAACAGCTTTTTTTTTTCAAATTACAATTTTCTAGCCAAGGTTTTATGTACTTGATCGCTCTACATTTTTTTTCTTTTCTTTTGCGTTATCTTTAGACCATTCATCGAAGTAGTTACAACTTCGGCCAATTACTTTACTTTGAGAGCGGTTTTTCTGATCCTGTCATTTGTCATATACACCTTCTAAGTATTTAGAGAATTATATAACGTAGTCTGCGTTAATTGCCAAATTCATACGAAATTGTCTTTAACTTATTTATGTAAACTTTATATTATCAGTCCTTCTGATGCCAAATGGGAGGTTCTTGTACAATCTTTTGGCAGCATATTTGAAAGTTCTAGAACTTACAGTCGAGGTGCACCTTGGTTCATATAACTTGAAACCACCTGTAACTATTCTCGTGTCGACATGATTTGTTGGCTGCAAAATGTGTAGCAATTCTCTTAAATATTCTGGAGGTCAAATTCTGATATCTTGGTGAGTCATTACACTTTGGTTTAATAGCCAGCTAATTCAATTCTATCAGTAGGCTTACAAGTAGGTTTATCACCAATATTGTTCCTCTTCATTATGTTTTGCAATTTCTTAAGTTGTACTTTGGGTAAGTTTTGATAGACAGAGTTGCAGTAATCAATTCTGGCAATACCACAGTTAATAACTTTTCTTTACAAAAGTAATAATTCTCACTGCGTTATTACTAACTTGAGCATAAGAGCAAAATTAGTTCAGCAATACACTTGGGTCACGAAATCTACTAACTATCGGGTCAAGCTGTCATTAACATTTATTTGAATGTCACTATTTTTTAATGTTGCTCTTCTTTCCCACCAACACAAACTCAGTCTTATTTTAATTGAGATTTAATTGTTTAAATGTTATCCATTTTCTAAATCTAGAAACACCGTGATTTAGATTCTGAGCTGTACCAGCAATGTCATTTGATCATTTAGTGAAAGATGCGGTAATATATTCATGGACTATATTTAACATTGTATCTCGAACGAACCCTTTGCATCTGTTACTCTAAATATCTAAGAATGTACACATCAAATAAATTTTGTAGGTCTAGACATGTCACACAGAAACCCTGCGCCTAAAGGACTGACTGATTGATTGATTGATTGATGCCAGAGAATTCTAAATCAATCAATCAATCAATCCTTTAGGCACAAGATTTCCGTGTGTGACAGGACCAGCAAAATAGTCTTTAAAGTGAAACAAAATAATAATAAAAGAAAAAACACAGAGTTGCAAAACAGTTTTGAAATACAAGCTTGGCTCTAAAGATAGATTTACCAACTCCATTGTTGTCCCATATAAAAGAAATGAATCGGCTGAAGATGACGTAACAAATCCTTCGGTGTCAGTGTTATATGGCACTCCAAGGGCATCTGGTTCCAGGACCATTTCATAGTAATAAAGGAAATCAGCTTAAGGAGGGATGTAGAGCTTCATATTATATCCAATTGAGATTTCATACTGATGCCAGGTAATGCCATTAGATACAAAGAAATGTTACCGCATATTTTTTCTAGGTAGTAGTTTGGCCTAAGCACCAACCACCCATTGAGATACTACCGCTAGAGAGTTATTGGGTTCTTTTGACTGGCCGGACAGTGCTCCATTAGATCCCTCACTCTGGTTACGGCTCGTTTTTCTGTTGCCTACACATTCATCGAACAGTCTGGCTTATTCTTTCCACAATCTCTTCTGTCCTCACACTCCTGACAACAAAGATTTCCAAATCATTCTTCTTCGATCAAGGGGTTAACTACAGCACTGTAATTGTTCAGTGGCTACTTTCCTCTTGGTAATGGTAGAAGAGACTCTTTAGCTATGATATACAACTCTTCTAGGAGAAGGACAGTTCAAAATCAGACCATTGTTCCCCAGTCTTGGGTAGTGCCATAGCCTCTGTACCATGGTCTTCCACTGTCTTAAAGTGTGTACGGTATAATGATCTTGATAGGTCCTGTAGTGTGTAGGGCTCCCCTTTGCGATAGGACCAAGAAAACAACCGTTAAAGTAAGTAAAGTAACTTAGGATGAAATGTCAAACGCATCCTTAAGTGGTGAAGAAATTTGGAACATTCTTAAACTCTCAGAACAGGAAATGATTAAAGAGTTCTTTTTCATTTACTTCCGGTTTATAGAATATAAGCTCCTTCTTAGAAAAACCGAAGGATCGAAAAGGTTTCACAGACTGCTGACAGTTCAGTGTCATTCTCTATCCTGCAGTAGTAAACTACTCTAAAGGCTATTTTATCGCCTACTTCTGAACTTATATCCTGCACTCAAGATAGGCTAATAGTTTACAGATGCTTAGAATTTTTATTGAATACACAGGATACTATTTTACAAAAGTGAATAATATAAAATTCAAGATTATCTTTAATTTTTTTTTTTTTTTTTTTTTTTTTTTTTTTTTTTTTTTTTTTTGGTCAACAAACTGCTTCCACTATTAGAGAGGCGCAGGAGGGATTGAGGCGTGAATAATTTCAAGGTCTCGTAAGTGCGTCCTAGGCCTACACACTTATAAAAAGGTCTTATGATCAACTGGCTGAGGGTGGCAATTACTGCTTACATGTCCCCTTTCAGGTGATCAAAACTACCACCCAATGAGTCTAGCTCGACTCTTACAGAGTTGGCTCGATTAGGTTCGCGAATTTTTAATCCGGTTTTCGTGAATCACATTACTTTGATGATACTATTATTATTATTATTATTATTATTATTACTTGCTAAAGCCTACCTGACACTTGCGCGCATTTTTGCCACGCACTGGGGTTTTTCCCGCACCGTTCACGACCAGTTCACTCCAGTTCGCGCATCGCTCACGACAATTTCATGCAACGTTCACGCCATGGCACGAATTGGCACGCCTAGTTCACGAGAAGTTCACGACACGTTCACGCGAGTTCGCGCATCATTCCGCATCATTCACGCCAGTTCACGCCAGTTCACGAATTGGCCACTCCAAATAAAAACGGGGCTTCTCCAACCCGAGGACATTCTTGGATTGGCTTCGGAAGAGACAACAATGTTTTCTGTCAGAGACACCATTGCATTGAGGAGAAGAAACGTATCTTTTTCATTTGTAGTTTTTGTTGCCCTTTATTTTTGTTTCAATAAGAAAGCATTTGATTTACATATAAATAGCAGACATAAAATATGTACAAGTATTAAGAAAGCATTTTATTTTAACATTAAAAGCAGCAAACATGAAAAGTTTTAGGCTGTTGATTTTAAGGTAATAGAGAAAAAAGTGTGTTGAAATAAGAAATAATTTTATTTTTACATTAAAACAGCTAACAGAAAAAAATTGTTTTGCTCTTCATTTTAAGGTAATAAAGAAGAATAAGTATGTTGATGAAATAAAACATCATTTTATTTTCACATTCAAACAGCAAATATAAACAATTATTAGGTTTATATTTTTCTTTCCTTTTCATTAATTTTTTCGTTTCCTTTTTGCCTCTTCATTATAAAGTTATAGATATAGTTTGAAATAAGATATCATTTTTTTTTTCACATTAAAACAGCAAATATAAAAATTTATTAGGTTTATTTTTCTTTCCTTTTCATTAATTTTTTCGTTTCCTTTTTGTTTCTCTTCAGTACCAGCTGAACTCGGTTGAGTCCCTGATTAGGCTGAAGGAACATAGAGAGTAGAGGTCCCCTTTTTGTTTTGTTTCATTGTTGGTGTCGGCTACCCCCCAAAATTGGGGGAAGTGCCTTGGTATATAGAATAGATAGATAAAGTTATAGAAATAGTTTGAAATAAGATATCATTTTTTTTCACATTAAAACAGCAAATATAAAAATATATTAGATTTATTTTTCTTTCCTTTTCATTAATTTTTTCGTTTCCTTTTTGTTTCTCTTCATTATAAAGTTATAGAAATAGTTTGAAATAAGATATCATTTTTTTTCACATTAAAACAGCAAATATAAAAATTTATTAGATTTATTTTTCTTTCCTTTTCATTAATTTTTTCGTTTCCTTTTTGTTTCTCTTCATTATAAAGATATAGAAATAGTTTGAAATAAGATATCCTTTTTTTTCACATTAAAACAGCAAATATAAAAATTTATTAGATTTATTTTTCTTTCCTTTTCATTAATTTTTTCGTCTCCTTTTTGTTTCTCTTCATTATAAAGTTATAGAAATAGTTTGAAATAAGATATCATTTTTTTTTCACATTAAAACAGCAAATATAAAAATTTATTAGGTTTATTTTTCTTTCCTTTTCATTAATTTTTTCGTTTCCTTTTTGTTTCTCTTCATTATAAAGTTATAGAAATAGTTTGAAATAAGATATCATTTTTTTTTCACATTAAAACAGCAAATATAAAAATTTATTAGGTTTATTTTTCTTTCCTTTTCATTAATTTTTTCGTTTCCTTTTTGTTTCTCTTCATTATAAAGTTATAGAAATAGTTTGAAATAAGATATCATTTTTTTTTCACATTAAAACAGCAAATATAAAAATTTATTAGGTTTATTTTTCTTTCCTTTTCATTAATTTTTTCGTTTCCTTTTTGTTTCTCTTCAGTACCAGCTGAACTCGGTTGAGTCCCTGATTAGGCTGAAGGAACATAGAGAGTAGAGGTCCCCTTTTTGTTTTGTTTCATTGTTGGTGTCGGCTACCCCCCAAAATTGGGGGAAGTGCCTTGGTATATAGAATAGATAGATAAAGTTATAGAAATAGTTTGAAATAAGATATCATTTTTTTTCACATTAAAACAGCAAATATAAAAATATATTAGATTTATTTTTCTTTCCTTTTCATTAATTTTTTCGTTTCCTTTTTGTTTCTCTTCATTATAAAGTTATAGAAATAGTTTGAAATAAGATATCATTTTTTTTTCACATTAAAACAGCAAATATAAAAATTTATTAGATTTATTTTTCTTTCCTTTTCATTAATTTTTTCGTTTCCTTTTTGTTTCTCTTCATTATAAAGTTATAGAAATAGTTTGAAATAAGATATCCTTTTTTTTCACATTAAAACAGCAAATATAAAAATTTATTAGGTTTATTTTTCTTTCCTTTTCATTAATTTTTTCGTTTCCTTTTTGTTTCTCTTCATTATAAAGTTATAGAAATAGTTTGAAATAAGATATCATTTTTTTTTCACATTAAAACAGCAAATATAAAAATTTATTAGGTTTATTTTTCTTTCCTTTTCATTAATTTTTTCGTTTCCTTTTTGTTTCTCTTCATTATAAAGTTATAGAAATAGTTTGAAATAAGATATCCTTTTTTTTCACATTAAAACAGCAAATATAAAAATTTATTAGATTTATTTTTCTTTCCTTTTCATTAATTTTTTCGTTTCCTTTTTGTTTCTCTTCATTATAAAGTTATAGAAATAGTTTGAAATAAGATATCCTTTTTTTTCACATTAAAACAGCAAATATAAAAATTTATTAGATTTATTTTTCTTTCCTTTTCATTAATTTTTTCGTCTCCTTTTTGTTTCTCTTCATTATAAAGTTCACGCCACTTCCCGCATCGTTCACTCCAGTTCACGCCAGTTCCCGCACTGTTCACTCCAGTTCACGCATCGTTCACGACTATTTCACGACTATTTTGTGCGTGTCAATGCGTGCCACAAACTTTAAACATTTCAAAGTTCTGGCCACGCATGGCACGCACTGGCACGCGAGTTCCAGCACTGTTCACGACATTTTCACGACTCGTTCACGCGAGTTCGCGCATCAATGCGTGCCAGTGCGTGCCACGAATGCGTGCACGTGTCAGGTACCCTTAAGCTACAACCCTAGTTGCTAAAGCAGGATCCTTTAAGGGCGAAAAGCAAAACTTGGGATATAGGAATGAATTATAGCATCAAGCATGACTCATAATTTGGCAGAGGGTTTTTACGATGGCTTGCCCTTGCAGTCATCAGCAACATTTATTGGCGGTGGGCCTAACCTTTGACTAACTACTCCAACTGCAAGACAGCAGCTTGCACAGTTGTTGACAGTGGGCCTAGCCTTTGCTAAAATGCAAGACCACAAGGCAGCAGCTGTCCTTTTAGTCGCTTTCTACGACACTCAGGACATACGGTGGTGCTTCTTGGAAGGAATCTGTAAGGGGAAGATCAAGGCGGAGGCAGAAAATTAGATGGCGAGATAAGGTGAAGGATGATATGAAGAGAAAAGGTTTGGTGGAAGAGGATGCCTTTGATCCAAGGTATTGGAGAGGGCGCATCAGGCAACCGACACCTTAATGTAGGGATAACGGTGGGGGAGAAGAATAAAATTGAATTATCAAGCATGGTAGTTTTT
>NC_090731.1:153726272-153746272 GCF_036898095.1 Palaemon carinicauda
GTGCGTGAATTTATTACCAAAGTCCGTAACAGTGCACAGAAATCTTATAATAAATAAGTTTGGATATAAGTTTAGTGGTCGTGCCCGGGGGCGTGATAGTGGAATATACCTTAACGTACCTGGGTCGGGAGAGAGAGAGAATCTTCCCTCCGTCACCTAGGATGATGTGTGATGCCTTCTCCATTCGGCCAAGATTATCATCATCCTTCCATCTGGTGATGGGGAGTTGAAGAAATAAGGAAATCGCCCCCCCCCCCAGTTTATGTATGAAGATCTTCACAGCTATCTACTGCTAATTATTATTATAAATATTATTATTATTACTAGCTAAGCCACAACCCCTAGTTGGAAAAGCTGGATGCTATAAGCCCAAGGGCTCCAACACGGAAAATGCAAAGAGAATAGCATCATCTGCATAAGCAACAAGCTTGTTTCCCAGCCAAATCACACTAGTGGAAAAGCGGGATGCTATAAGCCCAAGGGCTCCAACGGGGGTAAAATAACCCAGTTAGGAAAGGAAATAAGGAAATATATAAACTACAAGAGAAGTAATGAACAATTAAAATCAAGAGATAACAATAGCATAGAAGGCTTTATTCTTCATCAAGATGTCTAATTACAAGTCAGACTGCCGCAAGTTCCAGCCCAACATCTTCAACAAGAGCAAATGCACCAATTGTTTTAGGCAACGAGAGGAACACTCGGCCGAGGCGTTGGAATCTAATAGGGTAAGCGAAGCATGTGGAATGTTTGATCTTATCTTTATCATATAAAACCTTTTTATTGGTATATCTCACTAACTATTTCATTAGCCCCAAAAATAAATGTTTTCAAAGAAAAAAGGGGAGTTTTCCAATAGGTTAAACAGTATTATTTATTAGGAGCTATACTAAAGCCCTTTATTATGGTTAGCTTTTAGTTAATCTAAATTATTACAGATAATTATTTACATTTTATACTAGAGGGAATCCTATACACCATCCTTTCCCTATATAATGTTGGAGAGTTACACGTTCAGTTTCTTAATGCATGGAAAAAGTTGTAGCGAATTGATATGGAAATGAAAAATAAATTTTGATTTTAACTTAACCATGACTAATGAATAACATTAATTAATAATTAAGAAGCATGCTGTCAACAATAATTGTCAACCGACCGTTTATCAAACCATTACATAAAATAAACATGTATAGGTCTATTTCTTATTTGTAGTTTACAAACCCACATACTATAAATATACTGTACACAGTTTATATATATATATATATATATATATATATATATATAATATATATATATATATATATATATATATATATATATATATATATAAATGGTAGGAAGGGAGAAAGAATGAAACATGAAGGCTAGCTAATTCTATTCAGAGTAGGGTATACAATAGGCCTATGTGAAGAGATTGATTAAGTAGATTTTAAATATCGAAATTTAGTTAAGGTTGAAGCTATCGAGATGAACAGTTTTCTGGGCATATAGCTGTGTATATTTCTTTAGAAGAGACAAAATGGTTAGATATGATGAAGGGTAGGTAGATATGAGGGATCAGTATGTTCTTGGATGGTTTGGTCTAGTAGAGAGAATAGATGAAGATGCTCTTAGTATATTTTCCAATTCATTAGTGTTAGGGAGACTGAGGGCAAAATAGGTTTCATAGATGGTTTGAAAAGAGATTTTGTATGGGAATCGACTTGAGACACAGAAAGCCGATACGGTGGCTGGTTCGACCCGTTGATGGTGAGCTTTCTGTCGTAATATATTGCTTTATTTACGGAATTTTCTGCTTAAAGGGCTAAGTCATGATTTGAAAGTTTAATATTGATGTGGTAGTCACATTTTTTCATTGAATCTTCTCCATATTTAGGGGCATTTGAACTTGTTTTCTAACTATAGCTTTAGCGTTGCCTGTAATAATGATAATAACAACAATTATAGTTATGATAATGATAGGAAAAACGTGTTTTTGGAGAAAATATATATCACGAATTCTAGATTACAATTAAATCTAGTTATTTGATAAGTGATAGAGTTATTTTATCTTATACTGAAATAAAGAAATCGTCATATTTGTGTACTGGTTGGTAAGTACAAGAATAACGAACTCTTGGACTTTGTATTTCTAGTATGGAATTTGATAGGTCTAACTCTGCATTATAGGCCTATATGACAAAATATGATAATGCAGATTTAATGAGGTTAAGTATTTCAAATCAAGCTTACGCAAATAGCAAATTCATTTTCTGAACTGTTAAGACAGTTCTATTAAATGAATACGGTAGTATATACTAGAACGAAGATTAGTTAAACCATAAATGCTTACACTTTATCGTTGATGGTGAAACTTGATTCTCTTTAGGACTATAAGGTTTTGTTTACGGGCATATAGGCTATGTTATATACGCGTTCTGTACATGTATAAAATCATCATTATCAGCCGCCACTAGTCTACTGCATTACAAAGGCCTCCGACATATCCTTCCATTTGCATCTATTTGTGGTTTTCCTATGCCAATCTTCACCCTCAAACTTTCTTAGTTCGTCAATTCAGCGTCTTTTCTTCCTTTCCCTGCTCCGTGTGCAATCTCTAGGGGCCCATTTTGACATTCTTAATGTCCATCATTTTCATTATATGTCCTTCCCATGTTATAATAGCTTAATTCTCAGTTATGGTGTAGTTTTTGGCGCAAGTCACAAGTGCATTAGGCTTATATCAATATTTTTTTATAAATAAGTCCCAGTGGAACAGTTATTATTATTATTATTATTATTATTATTATTATTATTATTATTATTTGCTAAGCTACAACCCTAGTTGAAAAAGCAAGATTCTATAAGCCCAAGAGCTCCAACAGGGGAAATACTTAGTCGTATGTTGAGTAGGCCTATATATAAAGTAAATTACGTCAATTGTCACCTGTTATTGGCAAGGGTAAATGTTGGAGAAACCGTTATGATAACGTAATTGACAAGAGTTTATGGCGGATGACAGTTTTAAATTTAAAATTCGTTCATCTATAATATAGTAGATGTTACAGATAATGGTATGACTGCATACGTTAAAGATGGTCCAGATGTAAGAATCATGCAAAGTCATGAATGTATTGCAATTCTCAATGTCACGCTGCCTGTATGGGAATTTGAATAACAGTATCTTCGAAAGCAAATGACATGTCTCTTTATATCTTCCCTTGATTGTGAATTGTCTAGCGGTATTATTATTATTATTATTATTATTATTATTATTATTATTATTATTAACCAAGCTACAACCCTAGTTTGAAAAGCAGGATGCTATAAGCCCATCTATCTAATTTCTCTTATATTACTACTACTACTACTACTACTACTACTATTATTATTAATCAAGCTACAACCCTAGTTTGAAAATCAGGATGCTATAAGCCCATCTATCTAATTTCTCTTACTCTTGCTTTTTTGAAGTTTTTATAGTTTATGTATGAAATATATAATTTAATGTTAGTGTTCTTAAAATATTCTTTGATTGTTAATTACTTCTCTTGTAGCTTATTTATTTCCTTGTTTCCTTTCCTCACTGGGCTACTTTTCCCTGTAGGACCCCTTGGGCTTAAAGCATCCTTCTTTTCCATTTAGGGTTGTAGCTTAGCAAGTAATAATTATATTAATATTAATGAAATGATAATCCCATAATTGAAGAGTTATCATACAATAGACAGAATTTTCCAATTACGAAGCGGTTTGTGTGTGTGTGTGTTTTTTTTTTTTTTTTTCGTTGCCACCCTCTGATCGCCATGGAGTCGAATCAAGCAGAATTAGCCTAATTGCGTCGTGTGGAATATTCCGTGAAATGGGTTACCGGCTAGTATATTTTTGATTATTAAATATAGTTATGGTTTTATTTCACGAGGAATATATATATATATATATATATATATATATATATATATATATATATATATATATATATATATAGGCCTATATAAACAGATAGATAGATAAATACCGTAGATACAAAGACACACAGAAGTGGGTGTGTAGGCTACTTATACTGATGATACTATATTATTCAACAATGAAATCTTTACCTAAATGTAAAATTTATTCATGTTCGTAAATTTAATAGACGCATGTTCGTTTAGTTGCTGGTACTTACGTAAATATTGTATCGAAGTATTATTATTATTATTATTATTATTATTATTATCATTATTATTATTATTTATAATAACCCATATTCCAAAGGAATGAACAGAGATGCAACAAGCTTTCGCAGTAGGCCTATATGATGCATTTTATCGATTATTATTATTATTATTATTATTATTATTATTATTATTATTAGCTAAGCTAGAACCCTGGTTGGAAAAGCAGGATGCTATAAGCCCAAGGGTTCCAACAGGGAAAATAGCCCAATGAGTCAAGGAATTAAGAAAATAAAGTAAGAATATGAGAAGCAACGAATAACAAATATAAAACATACCAAGATCAGTAACAACGAAAAAATAGATATGTAATATATAAATATTAAGAGGCTTATGTCAAGCTGTTCAATATAAAAACATTCGCTGCAAGTTTGAACTTCTGAAGAAACATATATGTAAGGAGGGAAGGAAAACATTGTAAAGAGAAGATATTTTAAATTGTAAAACTCAAGGTAAAGAAATGTTTCTACTTTAAATGGATTGTCGGTCAAGGTTTTTACTCTGAAAGTGAGTAAAAAATATACATTGTATCAATCTTATGATTTGGAAGCGTGAATAATTTTTACACGAAACTCCTTTTGTCATCATCCTGTTTTCATCATTGTGATTATATACTCATGAGAGAGAGAGAGAGAGAGAGAGAGAGAGAGAGAGAGAGAGGATTTTCGATGTCTCAAAGACTTTTTTTAGTCCATCTGCGGAGACTCCATTTGCTCTTGGGTAGAGCGATTAATTTTAAGCATTTAGAGAGAGAGAGAGAGAGAGAGAGAGAGAGAGAGAGAGAGATTTTTACCTCTGAAGCTTGCGTCATTAGATTTAACACCAAAGATAAACTCCGACCTTACCTTGTATTATCTGATATATTATGTATATCATTTGTAAGGTTTCCTTTGGAAATAGAAGAATTCTTTGGCTGATTCAGATAGGCTATACTGGATCAGGTCGCTGGTAATTGGTACAGCACATGAACATACGCTACCGGGGTCTAAGCGATGTCAGGCAGGACAGCCGATCGGGGCTACGGTCTACCCCAAAGCCAAAGCTAAGGTCTTCAAAAAGAAGGCAACTGTGCTTACCCTATAAAGATGGAGTAAAAAATACGTTGAGAGAGAGAGAGAGAGAGAGAGAGAGAGAGAGAGAGAGAGGTTAATTGTAAAGACTTGGTATTATAAATGTGTAGTGAACCTACTGCATATTTCTTGAAAAACATGTATACAATATCAAATTAATTATTCAACTATCATTTTGGAAAACAATAACAACTTTTCATATATATATATATATTTATATATATATGACTGCATTTGTGTTGGGCCATCAATGTGATGTTAATTTACTCTTAACTTTACGGTTCCCAATGTACCTTGGTAAGATGAGAGTAGAAAGTAGTAATAATAGTTGTATCTTAATTTAGTTTATACCCATTTAAAAATTCATATGCTTGCAACTATTTAGAAAAAATACGCATTCTTTTTTCTTTAAACTACGTAGGCCTATTCTTATAACACAACAAATATAGACGGGTTTAAAGGTTTAAAGGTCGCTCATGAATGGCAGAGGCAAGGGACAGTGACATTGCCCTAGCAATCAGGACAATGCTCTAGAGACTGACCATATATTATATGATCAGCGCCCAAGCCTCCTCTCCACCCAAGCTAGGACCAGGGAGGGCTAGGCAGTGGCTGTTGATGACTCAGCAGATAGACCTATAGGCTCCCCCAAACCTTAGCTCACAAGGATGGTAAGGTTGCAGACACTTATGGCACTAACGAGTCTGAGCGGGACTCGAACCCCCGACTGGCAGAGACGTTAAGGATAGGCTAAATCCACAGCATAAGAAATGTACTCAGAATTATCTCAGAGATCATCATCATCATCTCCTCCTACGCCTATTGACGCAAAGGGCCTCTGTTAGATTTCGCCAGTCTTCTCTAATCTTGAGATTTTAATTCAATACTTCTCCATTCATCATCTCCTACTTCACGCGTCATAGTCCTCAGTCATGTAGGCCTAGGTCTTCCAACTCTTATAGTGCCTTATGGAGCCCAGCTAAACGTTTTGTGAACTAATCTCTCTTGAGGAGTGCGAAGAGCATGCCCAAACCATCTCCATCTACCCCTCATCATGATCTCAAAGAGACTTAACGTTAATTTTATTCTAGTGGATATTTGTTCAAGTTTACAAATTATGCGTATATATTTAGTTATTATTATTATTATTATTATTATTATTATTATTATTATTATTACTTGCTAAGCTACAACCCTAGTTGGAAAAGCAGGATGCTATAAACCAAGGGTCCCAACAGGGAAAATAACCGAATAAGGAAAGGAAACGAGGAAAACAATATTTTAAGAACAGGAATAGCCTTGAAATAAATAATTCCTATATAAACCGTAAAAATTTTGTTGGAAGTTATTTCTCTGAGGGACAAATGCAGGTGAAATGAATGTATTGCTCTCGATATATAAATACCTGTGGAGAAAGGGGCAATGTGTCTATATGGCTTTTAAAAGGCTTCAGCTATATTTGCTCTGTGATTAGTTGTGAAATCTTGTAAGTGCTATTACTCAGTCGAGTTTTGGAAAAGAGAAAATTATCTGATTCTGACATATTCGCCTTTATCCTTTTGTTAATGCAGTTATTATTATTATTATTATTATTATTATTATTATTATTATTATTATTATTATTAGCTAAACTACAACCCTAGTTAGAAAAGCAGTATGTTACAAGCCCTAGGACTCCAGTAGGAAAAACAGCCCAGTGGAGACTGAAAGGAAGGAATCGTTAATTTCTGTTTATATAGTTCAATTTCAATGATAATCTACAGGCTTAACAGCTTGATAGAGCTAATACACAACTGAATTCATGCACATTACGTTTCATGATTAGCTTACTTCGAACAATTTCAGACTAACTGTAACCCGTATGTGCAGGATAGTGATTGTAATTTATCAATGTTGTGAATTACTATAGCCTATGTCTACCTCGCAGTGTGCTTCTGTGTCCAAGGTACAATATCAATAGAGTAATTTTTAAATTTCATGAAGTTTTATACAAGTTTATTCAGTTAGGGTATATGGTGATTTGGGTTAAAAAATGACTGTAAGCATAACTTATGTCTTTGAATACCGAAATAATGTAGCTTATGTAGCCTAACAGAGAGAGAGAGAGAGAGAGAGAGAGAGAGAGAGACTAATATTCAGTTAGGGTATATGGTGATTGGGTTAAAAATGACTGTAAGCATAACTTATGCCTTCGAATACCGAAATAATGTAGCTTATGTAGCCTAGCACACACAGAGAGAGAGAGAGAGAGAGAGAGAGAGAGAGAGAGAGACTCTAATATTCAGTTAGGGTATATGGTGATTGGGTTAAAAAATGACTGTAAGCATAACTTACGTCTTCGAATACCGAAATAATGTAGCTTATGTAGCCTAACAGAGAGAGAGAGAGAGAGAGAGAGAGAGAGAGAGAGAGACTCTAATAGCGTTTGGTGGGATCCCTGAGGTAGTTGTGGGTAGGTTTTTAAACCCACCAGTGGTGGATGTAGGTGAAAGTAGATTTAGCAATAGCGCCGACTACCTTGGGCTCTTGAAGGAGGAGGGCAGCCGCTTTGCACATTGCTACATGATAGTCTTTAAGCCCTTTGGATCACGGTCCTCCTGGATTGCATTGGTTGTTACTTTTCATAAAATAGTTTATTTTGATTATTCACCACTTCTCTTGCAGTTTATTCATTTCCTTGTTTCCTTTCCTCACTGGGCTATTTTTCCTTGTTGAAGCCCTTTGGCTTATAGCGTCTTGCTTTTCCAACTAGTGTTGTAGCTTAACTTGTAATAATAATACATACATACATATACCAAGGTACTTCCCCCAATTTTGGGGGTTAGCCGACATCAACAAATGAAACAAAACAAAAAAGGGGACCTCTACTCTCTACGTTCCTCCAGCATAATAATAATAATAATAATAATAATAATAATAATAATAATAATAATAATAATAATAATAATAATAATTTGCCAGTTTCTCGTCTGTTCTTGGGTTGAATGTTCATTACAAAAGGTTTTCTTATACAAACAATAACTAGAAAAACTCTCGAGGGTGCAGACCTCCACCACAGCAGCTTATTTCTCGAGGTTAGGGTTAATTCGGTTGAACTTTTGCTCGACCTTGACCTTTGACCTAGGCCTTTCAAAATTGAATCACTTCCACGTCTCAATATAAAGATTAATCCCTGAAAGTTTCACCATACAGTATGAGTAAAATTGTGGCCAGGAAGTTATTCACAATCAAATAAACAGACAAACGTACAAACGGTGTTGAAAACATAACCTCCTCCCAACTTCGTTGGTGGAGGTAATGATCGAAACTGGTGAACTAAAATCTAACATCCTTTACTGAATCAGGCATTTATAGGGGGTTAGAAGGTTGCAGGGTACGGTCTATATGGAGTGGGGGGTTGGGGTGACTTGCTCATAAACCGTAGAATTCCATAAGAGTAGTAATTTGGAATGTACCAATATCAACCTGCTGACATCATATAATACAACCCTTTAGATGGTAATCCCTTTAGAAGGTAGCCCCGTTAGTGCAACTTACGTGGCACACTGTAGGCATTACTGAAGGGTCCATTCAAAGTCTCCTCAACCCCGAGCCACACCCCCCTTTTTAGCTTTTTACTGTATCTCCATCCCCGCTTCCCTTTCTTCCATCTAGGAGTCCAACCTCTTTCAACTTTTACTTTATATTGTAACCGAGTTATTTTCTCAATTGCATTTTGACTCTGAATGGCCTTTCTGGTCCTGGCGCTGGGCCATATGTGCTAATTCTCAAAAATGAATGAATTTGAATGTAGTTTCTTTATTTGTGCAAAGTTGATGCATAGTTTCACGGAAGTGTTTTGCATTGGGTATAGGTTCCCCTGCATTCTCTCTCTCTCTCTCTCTCTCTCTCTCTCTCTGTCTCTCTCTCTCTCTCTCTCTCTCTCTCTCTCTCTCTCTCTCAATAGAAATAATTAAATCAATTAATTTTGCGATGTGAGAAGAAATATCTGATTACGTGACGTTTGTTGCTATGTCTGAGCCGGCCATTTTGATTTTCTTTTTTATGATAATGTCACTCGTTTTTCATAATTGATATTGATTTATTTTATTGAAGTGTTGCTATTCTTATTATATTATTCAGAATGGATTTCGTTAAGTATGGAACATTTTAGAGGCTTTTTAATGGTATTTTTCATTATGGTCTCCTGGTGCTATAGTGTTGTCTTATTTTGGGAAATACGTTTATGAGTATTCCCTCTGACTTCAAGCTATGAGGTTATTGCGAATTATATATGGTAACGTTTCCTGACCTTATCTCCTCTATATGCTAAAGAACAAGTCTCTGGTTATATATATATATATATATATATGTGTGTGTGTGTGTGTGTGTGTGTATGCATATATAAAGTATATAAACAGTATATATTTCTTTCCTGTCATGCTGAACGGCAGTGCCGAACGTATAACTACTCGGTCTCTCCCCCATCTTTCGCGTAGTGGGGAGAGGGAGTTGTCATATCCTGGCGAAAGGGGGTGTCCTGAAAGGTACACTCGGAAACCAGAAATATTTAGTCGTCATTTTGACGGGTCGCGTACACTAGTAAGATATAGGTTAAAGTGTAAGTAAAATGTCAAGACGATTTGAAATTAATCATTCAGTGTGTGTGTGTGTGTGTATGTATTCGTAGTCACGAAGTGCCAATGTAAGCTAAATATATCTATATATAAAAAGTGAAATCTCTTCTTCGAGCCGAGGTCATTGGCAGGGTCAACCAGATTTCGAGACGGCGGGTCACTTCCTACGAACCACGTCGTGTGTGTGAGGGTCACTTGGATGTGGGTGTCTTCTAGTGAGGTCGTGTTTGTGAAATTGTCAATCAAGGTCTTATTTCATTGATATTCTGTTGTTCATCTTTGGGTTTTATGGGGGACCCTTGCGTTGAGTAGCTTTGTCATCTTATGTTTTTAGTAGTTTTCGTTGTGGATTAATAGTTGGATTCGCTTCTTGCACATTTGTTACAATGGATTCGTTTCTCGCAAACTTAATTCCTTTTGTTAGTTCTTTATTGGGATTTACTACCTTTTTATTATTATTATTATTATTATTACTAGCCAAGCTACAACCCTAGTTGGAAAAGCAAGATGCTATAAGCCCAAGGGCTCCAACAGGGAAAATAGCCCATTGAGGAAAGGAAATAAGGATATAAATAAATGGTGAGAATAAATTAACAATATATCATTCTAAAAACAGTAACAGCGTCAAAACAGATATGTCCTATATAAACTATTAACAACGTCAAAAACAGATATGTCATATATAAACAATAAAAAGACTCATGTCAGCCTGTTCAACATAAAAACCTTTGCTCCAACTTAGAACTTTTGAAGTTCTACTGATTCAATTATCCGATTAGGAAGATCATTGTTGTGACAATTTTAAGACGCGTCATCCAGATTGAACCATTTGCTGTTGTGATGCTGTATTAAAAAAGCCATGTACTAAAGTAGGTATTCTCTTAATTTTGATAATGATTTCAATTTTTGTCTTTACTTATTTCAATTTATATTGATTTCGTTTGCTTCCAATCTCAATTTTTTTGTGAGTTGTTCTTTGACTATTTTCCTAAAATATATTTCTTCTGTTCTATACTGTCTCAAAAGTAGGGTATTTTCACTATGATATCGCAACTTTAAGGTTGGCTCGTGAAAAATTTATCTTCTTTTCATACTCTTAAGCGTCTGATTTAAGTGACAGCAGTATTTATTCAGTGCCATGGTACTGTTATTCTCTCTTCATTAACTTTCTGCTTTCTTCTTTGCCTACCTTGTTCTTTTAGGTTGCCTGGCAGGCACGGGCTCTTGCACACTTTCAGCCCGTAGTTATTATTATTATTATTATTATTATTATTATTATTATTATTATTAAATGCTAAGCTACAACCCTAGTTAGAAAAGCAGGATGCTATAAGCACAGGGGCCCCAACAGGGAAAATAGCTGTGAGGAAAGGAAACAAGAAAGAAAAATATTTTCAAGAACAGTAACAACATTAAAATAAATATTTCCTATATAAACTATAAAAACTTTAACAAAACAAAAAGAAGAGAAATTAAATAGAATAGTGTGCCTGAGTGTACCCTCAAGCAAGAGAACTGTAACCCAAGACAGTGGAAGACCATAGTACAGAGGCTATGGCACTACCCAAGACTAGAGAACAATGGTTTGATTTTGGAGTGTCCTTCTCCTGTAGAGCTGCTTACCATAGATAAAGAGTCTCTTCTACCCTTACCAAGAGGAAAGTGGCCACTGAACAATTACAGTGCCGTAGTTAACCCCTTGGGTGAAGAAGAATTGTTTGGAAATCTCAGAGTTGTCAAGTGTACAAGGACAGAGGAGAATCTGTAAAGAATAGGCCATCGGTGTATGTGTAGGCAAAGGAAAAGAACCGTAACCAGAGAGAAGAATCCACTGTAGTACTATCTGACCAGTCAAAGTACCCCATAACTCTCTAGCGGTAGCATCTCAACGGGCGGCTGGTGCCCTGGGCCAACCTACTACCTACTTTAGTTTCCAGCCACGAGCTACTAGTTTTCTCCCACACCTGATTTCTTATATTACCAATGATGTTTCTTATTCTTTTCCCTTTGAGCAGTATTGAATTAATGATAGGTTTGGTGTTTAACAATCACAGGCGTCGCATAAGGCTAGTTGCAATTAATTGTTAATGAGATTGTATTTTATGTTTTTTAACAATTGTACATATTAAGCGGTAATGCGATTATAATGTAAGCGGTGCGATTATAATGTAAGCGGTAGTATTACATTATTATTATTATTATTATTATTATTATTATTATTATTATTATTATTATTAGCCAAGCTACAACCCTAGTTGGAAAAGTAGGATCCAATAAGCCGCAGGGGCTTAACTTGGAAAAATATCATAATGGCGAGTAGCTTTATATCTGGCGAACTAGATTTGAGAGAGAGAGAGAGAGAGAGAGAGAGAGAGAGAGAGAGAGAGAGAGAACACTAATAAGTCCAAATGGTAAAGATGAGTTTGTGCGTTCTTCGAGCCAGTTTTATGCTTATGGTTTTGAACATCTGAAAACCAGCTTCAAATATCGTAAAGAAAATCAAATACTGTCTTTCTCCAAGGAAATCTTTCCACCACAGACTTCGGTGTATCAGTTTAACCTACTCTACTTTGTGAAGGAAGCTTTAGGAAGGCATTACGTAAGGCGCAGTTGCTGCTTTTGCTAAACCGGTTTCACTGGGAATGTATGAACTCTTGGAAGATGACGATGGGTCGAGGGAGATTATTACTCCATTCCGGGAGCCAGAAGACATTTCTTATTGCCAATAAAACAAAATGCCTGTCTGTTACAGTTTGGTTTTCATATATATTGTGTGACCGAATTTCTGTACGGTACAATGTGATTTTGATGAATATTCGGTGTAAGAAGGTCTATACAGTACAGTGCGATTTATATAAATATTCTGTCCAAAGGTCTGTACAATACAGTTTGATTTTCATAAATATTCGATGTACAAAGGTCTGTACAGTACATTGTAATTTTCATAAATATTGTATGTCCAAAGGTCTGTACAGTTCATTGTAATTTTCATAAATATTGTATGTCTAAAGGTCTGTACAATACAGTTTGATTTTCATAAATCTTCTGTGTCCAAATGTCTGTATAGTACACTGTGATTTTGATAAATATTCAATGTCCAAAGGTCTGTGCCGTATAATGGAATTTTCATAAATACTCTGCCTCCAAAGATCTGTATAGTACATTGTAATTTTCATAAATATTGTATGTCTAAAGGTCTGAACAGTACAGTTTGCTTTTCATAAATATTCTGTTTCCAAAGGACTGTACAGTACAGTGTGATTTTCTCATAAATATTGTGTCCAATGGTCTGTACAATACAGTGTGATTTTTTGTAAATATTCTGTCGAAATGTCTGTATAGTATAGTGTTATTTTCACGTGTGTTCAAATGACTATAGTGCATTGTAATTTTCATAAATATTGTATGTCTAAATGTCTGTACAGTATACTGCGATTTTCATAAATATTCTATATCCATGTCATGTAGTCCAGACGTGCATTGCTTTCCATGCGCAGCCAGGGTTGAAATTGAGCGATCAGGTCTTGAGTGATGGAAGGGAAACAAGCTTAGGATTCCTACACGGCGAACACACACACACACACACACACACTGCGTTACAGTAATGGCAGCGGGGGATACAGTAAGGGTGATGACCTGCGCACAGTTTCGTTGCATGCAGGGAAAATGATGTGACGGTGGTCAACAGACCGTGTGATTGGTCTCTCTGTGCAAGCGGCAATCGATTTTATCTCTATTTTTGTTTGTTTTTGTGATGTGCCTATGAGTTTTTACATATTTTATTTTTTATTTATATATAGCGTTTATTTATAATTAAAAATTTGGCTCTTTTTGTTTATACGTGGAGGTTTTTGAATGAATTCTTCAGTTTCAGCGTCTATTCATGATTATACATACGACGTTTTAATTTATACATGTTGTATTTGACCGGAATAGACTTGTGCAATTTAAATTTCGGGACAGCTGTTTTAGTTTTTGAACAAATAAGAGAAGATATAGAAAACATCGTATGTTTTCCATATGTTCATTTTATATTTGAAAATCGTTTTGCAAATAATTTTATTTTGCTCATAATTGTATAGAATTGAAAGGAGATTTAATAAACATCGTATCTCTTTCGTATGTTAATTTTACATTTGAAAATCGTTTGGCAAATATTGGTAGAAGCAAATAAGTTGCCTGTGATATCAGGAAATAGAGTAGTTTATTTTTCTCTGATTTGGACAGATAAGAGAAGATAAAATAAACATCGTATCTCTTCCGTATACTAATATTATATTTGATAATCTTTTGGCAATTACTTGTAGAAATAAATAAGTTTCCTGTGAAATCAGGCAAAAGATTCTGATCCTACTCGAGAGTAACATCCTAATCTCGACCAAGCACACCGATGAAGCAAAGAGTCGCCGTTTTACAAGTTGCACTTAAAGGGCTTAGTCAGCGCAGCACTTGACTGTTGCAAGTGCTTGCTGGTGTTGTCATCACGTTCTACATGGTTGGAATGACCCTGCTTGTTTGTTTGCTGCCGGTTGTCTTTAAAACGGTGTGCTTTCACCCAAGCACGGAGCTAGACTTTTCTCCTGCTGCTGCTGTGTCAGTGTCTGGACCTTCTTCTTCTTCTTCTTCTTTCCCACCGTTATCCCTACATTAAGGGGTCGGTTGCCCGATGCGCTATTTCTAATGTCTTCTGTAAAAGGCCTTGTCTTCCAGATTAAGAGGTCGGTTGCCTGATGCACCCTCTCAAATGCCTTCTATCAAAGGAATCATCTTCCACCAAACCTGTTCTACACTTAGGGGTTAGTTGCTCGATGAGCCCTTTCAAAGGCATCCTCTTCCAACAAACCTCTTTTACACTAAGGGATCGGTTGCCTGATGCGCCCTCTCCAATGCCTTTTCTCAAAGGCATCCTCTTCCACCAAAAATCTTCTTCATTAAAGGGTCGGTTGCCTGATGCGCCATCTCCAATGTCTTTTTTCAAAGACATCCTCTTTCACCAAACCTTCATCTCTCCATATCATCCTTCACCATATCTCGCCATCTAATTCTCTGCCTCCCTCTTGATCTTCTCCCTCTATCCTCCCAAGCTCTCCTCACTCCCTCTGGACCACCTAACTCTTATTTCACCGTTTTCCTTCCTTCTGAAGTACTGGAGAGTAATTGTATTTTTCACAGCATCATTGAATCGATTCTAGTTTCTTTCCTGCATGTTTTGGAAGTTAAGTTACTTTTGTTTTAATAGTTTTGCTGTATTTTAGAAATTATTTGGTTACAAGAGCTAACGTACTCTATTTCGATGTTTTGTCTTTATGATGTATTCTAGTGAAACCTTTTAGTTTGTGATTTGAATTATTAACAATAGTGGTTTTTCAGAATTTTGGTTTTCAGGGTGTTAGTTTTAATGTTTTCCTGTTTGCAGTATTTGGAATATCAAGAAAATATGTTTATATTTTGCAATAATACTTTTTATGTATAGCAGTTTATTGAAATGAATTGTGTGGCTGATGAATTGTTTGTTTATAGTCATGCTCTTGGTAATGTTTTTATTTGCGTATGGGTATGATGCCGATTCAGTTTAGGAATTAATAACTATTAATCTTCAAATTAACCCTTCGTAAAACGAAGCAATTTTACAAATTGTGTTTATGATGATTAATATTAAGTTATCAATAGATTTTTTCAAAGGCATAAGTATTGACAAACCATTTTCCTAATTGTATTATAAAGTGGGAGTATGAAGATTTCATATAGGCCTATTTTGTATTGTCTCACTATTCTCTAAAGAATACTTGTATTTTGATAATTTCTTCTCTTTCATAACCTTTTATTATCTGTTAACTCTATATACATTCTTTATAGATAAGAATTCTGCAATTATCCTTTCCATAAGCATTTGATTTTTTGAGGCGCTTATCAACTATTTACTGTATATAAATTCAGATTTCTTTACTTAAGAATATTTTTGGAAACATGAAGGCAGTATATACTGTGGGTAAATATGTAAATTATCTAGGATTAATTAAGAAAAATTTTTAGGAATCCATTTTGACATAGGAATTTATCAGAAACACCGGCCTTTCCCCACGACGCGTCACAAAAAAGCCTTAACACCCAGGAGATGTTCTACAGGTTCGTGGTAACGGTGTGGGCGGCGGCCGGACGGGCCGTGGGCGCACCAAGGTACGGGAGCTGATGTGGCGACCGCGCCCACAGACTTGCCCTGTGCTGTCTCCTTCAGCCCACACTCAGACCCATAAAGCCATTTGGAGGTCGTCCTCATCCTCGACTGGCTCCGAAGTCTCACCCACTACCGATGGTCCCTCTTCTTCGGTAAAAGAGAGAAGGAAGGAGAATTTGACCTTCTTTCGTGTGTGTGTGTGTGTGTGTGCACGCTTTCGTCTGCTCTCCTAACCTCCCTCCCTACCATTCGAACCTTTGGCATTAATATTGATTTTTTATTTGTATTAAATTCAGTTTATTCCGTGTCGTTTATGAATACCCAATGACGAGCCAATAATACTGGTTTTAGTCTCTGTTTTTCTTGTTGTTCTGTGACGTCATAGAATAGCCATTTGGCATTAACGTGTATTTTGTTTGTTTGTTTGCATTCAGTTCAATTTAATCCGTGTCGTTTATGATTACCCACTGATGAACCAAATAATGCTGGTGATATTCCCTGTTTTTTGTTGTTGTTGTTTCGTGATGCTATATAATAGATGGTGGTACCCTTCCCCCGTTCCAATCCAACATTTGGCATTAACGTGAATTTTGTTTGTTTGTTTGCATTCAGTTCAGTTTTATCCGTATCGTTTATGAACACCCTCTGACGAGCCAAATAATACTGTTTTTTTTTCTCTCCGTAACGCCACATTATAGCCATTTATAACGTACATTGTCGAGTGCATTTTTTTAGTGATAAGAAACTTTGTTTTATTTTTTGTTGTATCGCAGGTTAATGCCAACACTCAACTTGATTGTTCATGTGTTTTTGTTAGTGCTTTTTTGGATAAAGTAGATTTTTGAGTGCATTTTTTTCAGTGACAAGGCACTTTTTTGTTTTAATTTGTGTTTTTGTTGGGCGTGGACCTTACATTGCTAATCATGTCAATAAGAACTGGAATATCACTGAACGAATTTTTGATCTTATTTTGGACCGTAAATGTAGTCTTATAAAACTCATACAGTTTGCTGTGATATAACCCAGTATGTGGAGTGTTGGAGATCTAATATTTTATAGATTTTTAGTCTGAGTGCGCGTTTAATTAATCTCTGAAGATTTTTTTCTACGATTATGAGGCACTGAATTAATTGGGGGCCTACTTCTAAGATGGCTCTCTCTCTCTCTCTCTCTCTCTCTCTCTCTCTCTCTCTCTCGTTAATTTTGCCAGCCAGGAATTGATATCGCCCACCTTTTATGTTAAACACGCGTTTAACTCTTGTTTCCTTAAAACATTCAACAAAACAAATGCAGCCTTTTTTAGTTCACTGCCATTTCTAAGACATGGCTTTATTCATGTCTGGGACACGCACAGAGACACACACACACACACACATATATATATTATATATATATATAATATATATATATATACATACAAATATTTAGTTCACTCCTAACCATCAAATGGTGAGGAATAACATAATTGTTGGTCACATCCTGTTTGTTTTACATTTTAATGGCGATATCAATTGTGAGGTGTATTTTGATAAGTAAAGGATAAATGTCTGATTTGTTACAGTTATCAATACTTGTGTTTATTTTTCCTATTGTATTTGGAGGTGTTTTGTTTTATTTACTTTATTTATTTAAAGGATATTATTATTATGGGTGTTAAAATTATCTTTGATTCACTTTTACAATGTAAATTTACGATGGTATATTCTCACAATTTTATATACGGTAGTGATGAGTCTAAAACTTCTAATTGTAACCTTCCTAAAAGAGCCAGTCTTTTATTTGAACATGCACATAACCAAACACATGCGCGCGCGTGCGTACACACATCATCATCATCAGCCATTGTTAGTCCAGAGCAGGACAAAGGCCTCTGACATGTCCTTCAACATGCGTCTGTTTATAGCCTTTCTATGCCAGTTAGTCAGTGCCAGTTAATGATTAAGAAAATTATACAAAAGAACAGAAATATATATATATATATATATATATATATATAGGCCTATATATATGACAATAGACCTCTGGAGGCACACCCGTTTTTAAGGGGTAATGGTGTTTAATTATGTAGTGTTGAGCAGTTTTGCCTTTGTGTATATCAATTCACTTTCAGTGAATGTATAGTCTCTGTACCAGTATATTATTTTACATTGAACTTATTTAATATGCTTAAGTAGCGTAAAATACTTGAATTATTATTCCATGGAGGAGAGGAGGATCAGTGTCCATCTATATAGGCTATCTAGCCACTCTCTCTCTCTCTCTCTCTCTCTCTCTCTCTCTCTCTCTCTACCATGACACTTCCACATTTTTTTGAGGGGATAGCCGGCATCAAAAGAAAAAAAGGAGGATTCTGTACCTTGCATCAATTAACTTTTAAATCCAGAGGGGCAGGTTTTGAGTCACGTTTTGGTAGACTTCAACACCCGTTGCTAGATCAGTAGAGTAGTTTTATCAAGTTTTCTATAGATACGCTATATATATAGACAGATTTTCTTTGAGCCTTTAGCTAAGCTGTCTTTGGTTTTTGCTGACGTGATTCTGCAAATTTAAGGATTGGCTTTTTATGTGATTTAGGATTGGGGTTAATTTCTTGAAGTGAAGTAGACTGGTGTAATTTTGGTGCCGATCTCATCTCCTTTATATACTATAGAGCACGTGTCTGGCTATACACACACACACACACACATATATATATATATATATATATATATATATATATATATATACATATATATATATATATATATATGTATATATATATATATATATATATATATATATATATATATATATATATATATATATATTTCCTTCTAGTCACGCATGGCCAGACGTATAACTACTCGGTCTTTCCCCGTCTCTCGCACAGGGGAGAGAGGGAGTAGTCATTCCCTGGTAAGAGATGGTGGGAAGGATTGAATCTGTGTGTGCATATCTAACTAAATATTGAGCCGTCATTTTGACGGGTCGCGTACTCTAGTATAGTAATTGGCTTTCGTCAGTGAAATACTGTAGTATACAGAAGGCTACTGTATACGTTGTTTTGAGATAAGTTGTGGAACCATATACTGAATACTTTAATCCCTTCAATGAAAAAAAAATATCCCTTTCCATTGGTAGGTGGTTCTTATTACCTCAGCCAACGAAGTTGGAAGTGGGTTATGTTTTCGCCCCTTTCTGTGTGTTTGTGTGTGAATAGCTCCCTGGCCACAATTTTAATGGTAGAGTAATGGAACTTGCAGGGATTAACTGTTATGTAAAAAGCTTGAAATTATTAAATTTTGGAAGTTCAAGGTCACGGTCAAGCAAAATGTCCAATTCACGTAATCAGCCATAAGTTTGGACATCGTTGTCACAGAGACTTCAAACTTGGTTCATATTTGAGTGCATGAAAATCCACGCCAACTAATACATGTTGAAGGTCAAGGTCAAGGTCGAGAAATAAGCTGTGTCGACGGAGGTATGCGTCTCTCTAGTGTTAAGAGTGTGTCGATTGCTAGTGATTTATGATCATTTATCGATATGATATTGCAGTGCAATCAGCCCTTTCTTCCTCGCTTTTACTTGCAATGAGGCTTGGTTGCCTAGCCCCGCCCTTCTTCGTCGTTTGCAGTTCGTGACTCCGAGTTTAAATCTTCACTCGAAATAGGATGTCTTTAAAAGAGGCCGGTCCTTAACACCGTAATTATTTGAATTGTTCACCGATTTCTCTTGAAACTGTTCAAATCTATAAACTTTCCCTTATCAATAAGAAGTTTTCTTAATTGCTTTTTATAGCTGTTTAATCCATTTATTATATATATATTATATATATATATATATATATATTATATATATATATATATATATATATATATATATATATATATATATATATAATATATATATATATATATGTATGTATGTATGTAGATATATACTGTATATATACATAATACTATAA
>NC_090731.1:153756272-153772266 GCF_036898095.1 Palaemon carinicauda
AAATTTTTCTAACCAATGCATCGAGAATGAGGGTTTTAAAGGTTTAAAGGTCGCTCATGAATGGAAGAGGCAAGGGACAGTGACATTGCCCTAGCAATCAGGACAATACCCTAGAGACTCACCATATATTATATGATCAGCGCCCAACCCTCCTCTCCACCAAGCTAGAACCAGGAAGGGCCAGGCAGTGGCTACTGATGACTCAGCAGATAGACCTATAGGCTCCCCCAAACCCCCAACCTTAGCTCACAAGGATGGTAAGGTTGCAGATACTAATGGCACTAACGAGTCTGAGCGGGACTCGAACCCCCGTCTGGCAAACACCAGACAGAGACGTTATCTAACTTTAACAACTCAAGTAACCTTTATAGTAACTTGAGTAAGCTAATCTTTATAGCAACTCAAGTAATCTTTAATAATGTTTGACTACGGGCATAATTAAGATAAACTTTAATAATGTCTAACTATTGCGCTATTACTCAAGTCATCTTTTATAATGTTTTAACTATCGTGATATCTCAAGTAGTCTTTATTACCGATTAACTATTGTCATAACTCGAATAATGTTTAATAATGTTTAACTAATGTCATAACTTAAGAAATCTTTACTAATGTTTTAACTATTGTGATAACTAATCTTTAATGATGTATACCTACTGTGATAACTCAAGTAATCTTTAATAATGTTTAATTATCGTGATTACTCAAGCAATCTTTAATAACGATTTATTATTTTTCATAACTCAAATAATTTTTAATAATGTTATATATTGTGATAACTCAAGTAATATTTAATGTTTAACAGTTGCGATAGCTCATGTAATCTTTAATAATGTTTATCGTTTGTGATAACTCAAGTAATCCTTGATAGAATTTAACTATTGTCATAACTCGAATAGTGTTTAATAACGTTTAACAATTATGATAACTCAAGTAATCTTTAACAATTTTTAACTATTGTCACAACTCGAACAAGTTTAATAATGTTTAACTAACTCATAACTCGAATAATGTTTAACTATCTAACGATATTTGCCTATTACAAACTCGAATGGTGATCCAACAGTTACCGAGGCATAATGGGAACGTCATGATCGTGGGGCCTAAACAAGGGTATGCTCTAAGATATTGCAGTCAAGAGATGTTCGACCAATGAAGAATGCGGATGACGAAATTGAAAATCATTGTCATTTAGGCAGTAATGCTGGTGGGGGTCCCGAAGAGGGGAGGGGGGTTAGTGGGCCCTCAATCGTTTGGCTTGGGAGACAAGAGGGACCTCCTTGACGAAATGTTGTTAAGGTTTTTTTTTTCTTTTTTTGTAATGAGGAATTTCTTTTCTTATTTCTTAGTACAAGTACCAATAGGGTTTTCGAGAATTTTCATGGGATTGGGTCTGTTAATTACCGCCTTATTCTCTCTCTCTCTCTCTCTCTCTCTCTCTCCTCTCTCTCTCTCTCTCTCTCTCTCTCTCTCTCTTCTCTCTCTCTCTCTCTCTCGAATTTGTGATTGGGTATGTTTATCCTCTCTCTCTCTCTCTCTCTCTCTCTCTCTCTCTTCTCTCTCTCTCTCTCTCTCTCTCTCGAATCTGTGATTGGGTATGTTTATCCCCCCCCCCTCTCTCTCTCTCTCTCTCTCTCTCTCTCTCTCTCTCTCTCGAATTTTTATGTGAATGGGTATGTTGATTACCTCCTTATTCTCTCTCTCTCTCTCTCTCTCTCTCTCTCTCTCTCTCTCTTCTCTCTCTCTCTCTCTCTCTCGAATTGGTGATTGGGTATGTTTATCCTCTCTCTCTCTCTCTCTCTCTCTCTCTCTCTCTCTCTCTCTCTCTCTCTCGAATCTGTGATTGGGTATGTTTATCCCCCCCCTCTCTCTCTCTCTCTCTCTCTCTCTCTCTCTCTCTCTCTCTCTCTCTCTCTCGAATTTTTATGTGAATGGGTATGTTGATTACCTCCTTATTCTCTCTCTCTCTCTCTCTCTCTCTCTCTCTCTCTCTCTCTCTCTCTCTCTCTCTCTCTCTTAATTCTAGCTCTATGAAGAAACTTGCACACAATTCCGATGTCAGAAAATGCATCGATCAAAACCGTAAATGTAAAGGGACGCTCCAGTGGTAATTGTGTGCTATGATAATATACGGTCTACAATAAAGAGATTATTTTTCCCACGAAAACAACTTAGTAAGGCAATTTCACACTGATATCCCAAAATGTAAAAGCCTAGTGTAATGGTCTTTCACCGTAATTTGCACTGTAATTGCTCAGTGCCTACTTTCTTCTAGGTAAGGGTAGAAGAGGCTTGACTATGGTAAGCAGCTCTGCTAGGAGAAGGACACTCCAAAACCAAACTATTGTTCTCTAGTCTTGGGTAGTGCCTTAACCTCCTTACCATGGTCTTTCACTGTCTTGGGTTAGAGTTCTCTTGCTTGAGGGTACATTCTGGCACACTATTCTATCTTACTTCTCTTCCTCTGGTTTTGTTAAAGTTTGTATAGTTTATATAGGAAATATTTATTTTAATGTTGTTACTGTTCTTAAAATATCTTATTTTTCCTTCTTTCCTTTCCTCATTGGACTATTTTCCCTGTTGGGCTTATCCCTGTTGGAGCCCCTGGGGTTATAGCATCCTGCTTTTCCAACTAAGGGTGTAGCTTAGCAAGATATAATAATAATAAAATGCACCAGGACTAACTTCATTGGCGAGAGATTAGGCTGCATAGAAATCAAGATAGTATATCCAAAACTGCGTGACATAGGATAATTGTTCGCCGACACGATTAAGTGCAGCATAGGGAAGGGAAAGTAGATGAATGGTTACGTTGATTTTCATTAGAAAGGAGAGAGAGAGAGAGAGAGAGAGAGAGAGAGAGAGAGAGAGAGAGAGAGAGAGAGAGAGAGAGAGAGAGAGAGAGAGAGGCTTAATTACAGGCTATTAAAGCGAATCCCCTCAAAGTGAAAGTGGATGGAATAATGCGTGTAATGATGATGGAAAACGATTTCAAGTGTCACCCTCTCGACGTCATGCCATCCCTCGTTTTCTATAAACCCTGGTTGCCCTAGGGGTAACTGGCTTCAGGATGGCCTGCGCTCCTTTTCAGAGAATCAATTTTGTATTTTGTATCTTCCTCACTCTGTATCCCACGCTCCCTCCCTCATTGACATCCTATGATTGAATTTTATGGAGTCTTGGGAAATAGCGATTAAGTTTACACGGAAGTAAACACAAGTTTTGATGGAGTTTGTCTGTTCTTGTGATTGTTAGGTAATGCGTGAGACATCTTTTGTGGTTTGTGTAGGTTTTACGCGGTTTTGCCTCTTAATTGGATTGAATGACATTACGACGTAATAAATTGTTGTTGCAGCTTACCTGTTTTTACTGCATTATTATTATTATTATTATTATTATTGTTGTTGTTGTTGTTGTTGTTGTTATTATTATTGTTATTGTTATTATTATTATTATTATTATTATTAATCACAGTCTACAGGGGTTGTTGGTTTATAGTGTGGCGTTCTGGATTATTATTATTATTATTATTATTATTATTATTATTATTATTATTATTTAGAAAAGCAAAATGCTACAAGACCCATGTCCTTTAAAGGAAAAGTAGCCCAGCGTGGAAAAGAAATGGAGAATAAATATTACGTAAACACACTGGATATAATTATAATTTCTGGATTATGATATTATGCTATTTTTCAACTTAGAAGCACTGATTATTTTTCCCAGGGTATTAATATAAACATCTGCTAATTTAGTCGATATCCTTTAGTTAAAATATCAGCCTTACGATGGTATATGCGAGTAACTATTTTTTTTTTTACTTATTAGCTAAATTCATGTCAATACAGAATGTTTTTTTTTTTTGAGTATTTGATTATTGGAGATTTTCTTTTTATTCTCGTTATGATTTTTTTTGTTAGCAGAGAATTAATGATAGGGATAATGTGAGATTCAATTCGTTTATGATATTTAATGTTTTTGTTGTTGAGTGTTACATCCACGCCGGTATATATATATATATATATATATATATATATATATATATATATATATATAATGTGTGTGTGTGCATTACATATGTATATATTTCTGTTATATTATATATATATATATATATATATATATATATACACACACATATATATATATATATATATATATATATACATATATATATATATATATATATATATATATATTATATATATATTACATAAGATCGTGATTTCGTTGTCAAGTCCTTACCCAGAGAGAGAGAGAGAGAGAGAGAGAGAGAGAGAGAGAGAGAGAGAGAGAGAGCGATGCAACCAACCAAGTAATTGCATTTATTGTAAAAAAAGACATCAACTCAAACCAAGTATGCGACATTTTCTCTGAGAAACTTCTCTTATCGAAGCTTTTCCTTTAAAGAAATGAAAGTATTGAACTAGATTAAAATGCATCGAAGTATGATCATGAAGCATCCCACAAGTGCTTCATGTAACCCTCTGTATAATGACTCTCTCGTATCATTGTTCCTCTGACGGTAAGAATTAGAATAAAAATAATGTTCCCGTGAGTGCCATAAAAAAAGTAAGCTGGTGTTATTAAGGGAGAGAAAAAATGCGAATGGTTCGTGGTGTGTGTATAAAATTAATGGCTCGTGAAAAACCTTTTGTGTAGCCTCTTCATGCTGTGTTTTTTTTTTCTTTACGGCTTTTCCGTCTCCTTTTCTCCAAGGTATACTGTATACACCTCTTTTGTAACACCCCAACGAGAGATTTTCCACCGTATATAAGCCTAGAGATATTTTCCACTGTTATTAGCGTAGAGATATTTCCACCGTATATAAGCATAGAGATATTTCCACCGTATATAAGCCTAGAGGTATTTTCCACCTTATATATGCCTAAAGGTATTTTCCACCGGATATAAGCCTAGAACCCTAGAGATATTTTCCACTGTTATTAGCGTTGAGATATTTCCACCGTATATAAGCATAGAGATATTTTCCACCGTATATAAGCCTAGATGTATTTTCACCGTATATAAGCCTAGAGATATTTTCCACTGTTATTAGCGTAGAGATATTTCCACCGTATATAAGCATAGAGATATTTTTCCACCGTATATAAGCCTAGAGGTATTTTCCACCTTATATATGCCTAGAGGTATTTTCCACCGGATATAAGCCTAGAACCCTAGAGATATTTTCCACTGTTATTAGCGTTGAGATATTTCCACCGTATATAAGCATAGAGATATTTTCCACCGTATATATGCCTAGATGTATTTTCCACCGTATATAAGCCTAGAGATATTTTCCACTGTTATTAGCGTAGAGATATTTCCACCGTATATAAGCTTAGAGATATTTTCCAGCGTATATAAGCCTAGAGGTATTTTCCACCTTATATATGCCTAAAGGTATTTTCCACCGGATATAAGACTAGAGGTATTTTCCACCGTATATAAGCCTAGAGGTATTTTCCACCGGATATAAGACTAGAGGTATTTTCCACCGTATAGAAGCCTAGATATATTTTCCACCGTATAGAAGCATAGATATATTTTCCACCGTATATAAGGCTAGTGATATTTTCCACCTTATATAAGCTTAGACATATTTTCCACCGTTATAACCCTAGAGATATTTTCCACCACATAATAAGCCTAGAGAAAATTTCCACCATGTATAAGCCTCCGGAGTATAGGGAAAAGGAGAAATCACTCGGTGATTTCATGGTTTGATGTCCAAGTCCCATTATGGTTTGGATAAAGTCGTGTGGGTAGACGGTCGTTCGAGAGGATTGTTTTGATATCCTTGTAATATGCGTCGAGTTGCCAATGTCTCATTATTAACTGGAAAGTGACACAGCTGAATTAAATGTTTACAGATAGGTAATTTGTTTTTGATAAATACTGTGATTGAACTACTTTTATAATTCTCTCTCTCTCTCTCTCTCTCTCTCTCTCTCTCTCTCTCTCTCTCTCTCTCTCTCTCTCATGGTGATAAATTTAGACAAATACTTTGGTAAAATATGAAAATTCGAACACGTGCCCTATTTTAGGTGGTACGTCCATACCATGAAATTCCTAATTATAGTCACTCCTAGTCTTAGGATCTGAGAGGATCAAATTAATTGTAACCATTGCGGTGCCAAAAACACTTTCTGTAACTACTGTTCCATAAAACTAATTACGAAATTGAAATAATTTGTATCCATCGTAGGTACGAATGCTAAAAAGTTATCCATTTATTAAAAAAAATTATGTTCTTGGTTCCAAATTTACCTATACACCTACTTGCTTACTTACTTTAAGCGCTGCTTTTCTGGTCCTATACTGCAGGGGAACCCTACTCTCTACAGGACCTTCGCATTTATTTTATCGTATGCATTACAAGCCATTTAGCATTTTACACCGTATGATTCTCGTTTATTGTCAAATTCACATTATCAAAGCACTTAGAAAACAAGCCTTCAGTTTCCTCTTGAAAGCCTTAATATTAAGTCTTTTGTATGTCCAGTGAGAGCCTTTGTACTTCGATCCCACAACACAGTCCTAGAGCCGGTGTTGGATGTTTTCTACGTTAAACTTTAAGATGTCTTGAACCTACGTGCTTCATCGTTGCATTCGTGATCTTGAGCAAGATCTCTCGCTGAGAATGGAATGGCGAAGCAAATGTGTGACAGTTTTGCCGTGCGCAGAAAGAAGACGTGCTGTTATGTCCCAACTTTTTGGTCCTTTTGAGCTGTGTTTGAACATCTTGAGCATTCTGTTGTGGTTTTGCGATTTGCTAATCGTGAACGTTATAGGTTGATTGCAACATTCTTATGCGCAGGGTATTGCCAGCTCAAGAGACTAGCTCAAGTTTCCATTTTAAAACACATATCTGTATAGTACAGTGGTAACGTGTTCGGCCTAGCATTCGCATGACAGCATATCGATCCCAGCCCGCGACTGAAATAATCGCCTTGTAAGAAATTAGACAAGATTCCTTTATCCGTAGGTGAACGGTTGGAGTTATGAACCCAGCTCAAGGGCGAGAGTCCAAAAAGTCCAACTAAGCAGGTCCCACTGTAAAATCAGACTTGATATCGAGACTTATAAAGACCAATTCATTACAGCAATTTAATCCACAGAGAGCCGCGCCCAATCAGGAAATGGCCCTGCTTTATATCGGCCTGAGTTGATCTTTAGTTAATCATTTGAGAGAGAGAGAGAGAGAGAGAGAGAGAGAGAGAGAGAGAGAGAGAGAGAGAGAGAGATTGTGTGTGTGGTCGGTATAGAGAATATTGTTAACAGTTGGTTTTTAGGTTTTAGATTGTCAAGAGCCAAATGCAAAATATTTAGCATATTATCCTGATGATGATGATTATTATCATTATTATTATTATTATTATTATTATTATTATTTTTAGTAGTAGTAGTAGTAGTAGTAGTAGTAGTAGTAGTAGTAGTAGTAGTTGCTAAGCTACAACCCTAGTTGGGAAAGCAGGATGCTATAAGCCCAAGGGCTCCGATAGGGAAAATAGCCCATGAGGAAAGGCTACAAGGAAACAGATAGAATAGTGTTTTTTAAGTTTTACTAAAATATCTGCTAAGGGATTATTATCCTCTTCAAAAATAAACCCTTTTACGAAGTCTTTATTTTCATTTTATTTACTTTGTCAAAATGTGCGAACCGATGACGTAGATAATATGTCATGTACAGCTGGCGTTGTGAAGGTGGTTTTGTCACATCCGGTGGCGGCACCCACTTGGAAGAACAACCACTACGAGTTTTATGCTAATGAACTGTATTTTCCCATGGACAGTCGCCGTCAGGATGCTTGAGAAATACAGTCTGCCAAACCCCTGTTTTTGAGTTTTCATTGGTACAGTTGGCTTCATGAATTCAGGTACATATCACTGAGGAGACAGTGTACAGTAATTGGTGAAGTCAGTTGTACATCGGTTGAAGATCGATCGGACGAGGTATTATTATTATTATTATTATTATTATTATTATTATTATTACTTGCTGAGCTACAATCCTAGTTGGTAAAGCAGGATGCTATAATCCCAGGGGCTCCAACGGGGAAAATAGCCCAGTGAGGAGAGGATACAAGGAAAAATTAAATATTTTAAGAAAAGTAACAACATTAAAATGAATATTTTTTATACAAACTATAACAAACTATAACAAAACAAGAGGAAGAGAAATTAGATAAAATACTGTACCCGATTATGCCCTCAAGCAAGAGAACTCTTACCCAAGTGGAAGATCATGGTACAAAGGCTATGGCACTACCCAAGACTAGAGAACAAAGGTAGATAAAAATTCTAGATCTGATATTATCTATTGTAGTTTAATGGTGCTTGTAAGCCCCGCTCATTATATCTTGCAATTAAAATACCTGATCATTTATTTTAATAAATGTATTGTTTTTAGTACTGCTATTACTTTATAACAGCAAATATTGACAACGATCGACATGTGTGTCCGTGAACCATTGTTTTGATAGGGCAATAAACAAAAGAATAGTGGATTTTATGATGTCTCGTCCAACTTTGTAAGAGACTTTGTTGTTCAAAATGACAGGAAGGATTTTTGTGGTCGTTTTTTTTTTTTTTTTTTTTGAATAGGTATTGAATGTCTCGTCGTAAAGGCGAAATAACGTAAATGGAATGTGTCTGTTTTTCTGTGTATGTTCAATTGATAATAATAATAATGATAGTAGTAATAATGATAATAATAATAGTAATAATGATAATGATAATAATATTAATGATAATAATGTTTATTTTCTATTGAAATATATGTTTTATATAGCCTACTATTTAATGATTAATTGCTAATTATCTAGCGCAGCACTATACAACAGTGTTTTTAGATATAATAAAAAGGATTTTTTGTTTATATAGAATTTTATATATTATGTAGTTGATTGATTTCAAATTATGTGGCGTAACATTACAAGCGTTAGTTTTCTAGAACTTAACTTCAAGGTCAGAATACAAACGGAAAGGAATATACTGTATATATAATATATATATATATATATATATATATATATATATACTGTATATATATATATATATATATATATACTGTATATATATATATATATATATATATATATATACTGTGTGTGTATATATATATATATATATATATATATATATATATATATAGACATTAATAGGCTATACCTTTCACTACATATCAGAATCAGATTAGAATTTTATAACATTATAGATACAATCTATTTCTTAAGATGACCATATGAAAAACCTCTAAGAGAGGCAAGACAGGTGAAGTGGGTGCAGAGATTACGCAGGTGTGTTTTTAATCTGGAGTTCGTGATTTTGCACAGACTGGTGCTGTGATATTTGGTTTGTTAGCACGCACACTCCATATACACATCTACACACACACACACACACACTTACACACACAAAGGAGTGCGTACTTAAACTCCTTAATATTTTAGTTGCACTACGATGTCAGTGATCTCTGAAATACATTTAGTGTACCATCTGGTTTAAAAGCTTAAAGGCCACTCATGAATGGCAGAGGCAAGGGTCAGAGACAATGCCCTACGAAGCAGGATAATGCCCTAGAGACTGACCATATATACATATGATCAGCGCCCAAGCCCCTTCTCCACCCAAGGAGGGCCAGGCAATGGCTGCTGATAACTTAGCAGATAGACCTTCAGGCTCCCCAAACCCCCATCCTTAGCTCACAAGGATGGTGAGGTTGCAGTGACCAAAAAAAAAAAAAAAAAAAAAAAAAAACTAATGAGTCTGAGCGTGACGCGGACCCCAGTCTGGCGTTCTCCAGTCAGGGACGTTACCGCATCGACCACGAGAGCGGGTAATGTTTAGGGTATGTCTCCTAAGTTCCAGTTACATCTGATAATTTATTCTACGCCATGATGACTTTTATATGCGTACAGGTCTATTTTATGATGGGAGGACCTGGCGTGTCCTTTAATTGTATGTGCGTGTTACCTGTTCCCGTAGTGATGTGGATGGAGTTAATTCTCTCTCTCTCTCTCTCTCTCTCTCTCTCTCTCTCTCTCTCTCTCTCTCTCTCTCTCTCTCTCTCTCATACCAATTTTATGTTCAATCTTTGTAAAATATTTATCGGGATGAATAACGTAGGACTTTCTCTCTCTCTCTCTCTCTCTCTCTCTCTCTCTCTCTCTCTCTCTCTCTCTCTCTAAGAGTAAATGGAGTCTGCGGATGGACTAAAAAGTCTTTGAGACATCCAAAATCCTTGTAACTCTCTCTCTCTCTCTCTCTCTCTCTCTCTCTCTCTCTCTCTCTCTCTCTCTCTCTCTCTCTCTCTCTCATCGTAGTTTAATGGGCGTAGGTTTTAGGGCGGAACTTACTAAAGATATATGAATTATTTATTTCCGTAAAAAAACATTTGCAAAAAATACTTTAAGTATAAAAAGTCCTCAATATATCTTTTTTCTGCTTACATAACAAATATAATTTATATTAAGGTATAGGGGATGTTTTAGATTAGGAATCTAAAAGTTTTAGTTGTTCAATTAGCAAAATATTAATTGCAGTATTTTTTTTTCGCTCTACTTCCGGGTAAGAAGTCTTTGTTATCGTCTTCTAAGTAAATATTTAATATTCAATTGATGGTGATAGTGCTTCGCTCGCTCTCTCTCTCTCTCTCTCTCTCTCTCTCTCTCTCTCTCTCTCTCTCTCTCTCTCTCTCAGAGAAACAAGTCAGGCACCTTTAATAGTTTAAAGGCCGCTCATGAATGGCAGAGGCAAGGGACTGGGACATTGCCCTATTGAGTAGGACAAAGCACTAGAAACTGACCATGTATACATATGATCAGCTTCCAAGCCCCCCTCTCCACCCAAGCTAGGACCAAGGTGGACCAGGCAATGGCTACTGATGAGTCAGCAGATAGACCTAAAGGCTCCCCAAACACCCCGTCCTTAGCTCACAAGGATGGTGAGGTTGCAGCGATCAAAGAAACTAACGAGTTTGAGCGGGACTCAAACCCCAGTCTGGCGTTCACCAGTCAGTGAGGTTACCGTATTGGCCACCACAACCCTAAACAATGGCCGGTGTATGTAATATTCTTTCTTCAGTTATGGTGATTTTATTATTATTATTACTATCTAAGCTACAAACCTAGTTGGAAAAGCAGGATGCTATAAGCCCAGAGGCTCCAGTAGTGAATATAGCTCAGTGAGGAAAGGAAAAAAAGGAAAATAGAATATTTCAAGAAGAGTAACAACATTAAAATAAATATCTCCTATACAAACTATAAAAACTTTAACAAAACAAGAGGAAGAGAAATAAGATAGAATAGTGTGCTCGAGTGTACCCTCAAGCAAGAGAACTCTAACCCAAGATAGTGAAAGACCATGATACAGAGGCTATGGCACTACCCAGGACTAGAGAACAATGGTTTGATTTTGGAGTGTCCTTCTCCTAGAAGAGCTGCTTACTCATAACTAAAGTCTCTCTTCTACTCTTACCAAAAGGAACCCGAGAGAATCTAATGTAGTACTGTCTGGCCAGTTAAAGGACCAAATAACTCTCTAGCGGTAGTATCTCAACGGGCGGCTGGTGCCCTGGCCAACCTACTACCTAGGTAACGATTTTATATCTGGGAAGTCATGCGCATGTTGTCGATGTTACAACCCAGTGCATCCAGTTGTCCAGGCGGAAGTGTGACCTTGACCGCATGATTCATTAGGCCAGATTTCCAGTGAACTGGTCTCGTGGCTGGTTCCTGGAATCGAACGTTAAGGAATGAAGTTCCTTGAAGTCTTATGAAGTTCCTTAAGGTCTTGTGGAGGTCTTGAAGTCGTATGAAGTGTTATGAAGTTCCTTGAAGTGCTATGAAGGTCATTGAAGTTGTATGAAATTCCTTGAAGTCTTATGAAATTCCTTGAAGTTGTATGAAGTTCCTTGAAGTCTTATGAAGTTCCTTGAAGCCTTCACGAGGACCGTGACTCCTCAATTTTATAATGGCTAGTAAAAGATAAAAAAGAAAAAAAAAGAAAAAATGGTTCAGCAAGGTGACTATCGACCTGTCTCCTTATCTGCCTGCACCAACTTACCCCCCGGGAAGTTAGTGAGGTTGGAGGGGGCTATGAGCCCCGAGGGGTTAGGAGGGGGGAGGGGTTGTATGGTCACGCAACCTAATCTGGCCTCTGTCTGTTTTCTGACCAACGCACAAAATCCGCTAATCCTTGTCTGGTTCGGCTTTCTCCTTTACTTCCTCCCATCACGATTGTCTGGCCAATGTGTGTGTGTGTATGTGTGTGTGAGTATCACGATTCGTTCTGATTTTGAGAATTACAAAAATGCATTTGGGTAGTTGTTACATTGGCTATACTGTCATAACCACGTGTGGTTATTGATTTATCAAAATCATTATTATAATTATTATTATTTATAAGAATTATTATTAATAGAATCATTAAAATTATTATTATTATTATGGTTGTTGTTGTTGTTGTTGTTGTTGTTGTTATTAAAATTATCATTATTAATGTTTTTAAAATTATTATATTTCAACACCTTCCCCTCGAATTAAGTCCTGGCTATAATCAAAGTATATATATATATATATATATATATATATATATATATATATATATATATATATATATATACATATATATATATATATATGTATAATAAACCCACAATTTATAAAAAATTAAATATATGTTGAACTTTCGGAGGAATATTCTCCCTTCCTCTTCAGAAAACAAATAGGGAGAGGGGGGGGAAGGGTTGAATCGGTGTGTATGCATATCTATCATTTTTGACGACTCGCTTACACTAGTATGCGGTAAAAAAAAAAAAAAAAAAGCATTATCTGCAATATCGTGCTCACGATACATCTAGTATTTTCCTTGTCATTATTACTCACGTGATTCAATAACGTTTAGGTCGTATGATTTTGGCGTCGTCTGAACTAGCCAAGGTCAGCAAATCTTGCTTTTTTTTTCTCTTTGTGAAGCATCTTTTCTTTGATTGCCAGATCCATTAAGGTATTTTTTTCAATTTCTCAGTCGTTCGTGATGATTTTAGTCTGTGGACTTACGTTGGTTCCTGATGCAAAAAAAAAGGTTTAAAGGCCGCTCATAAATTTCTTTCCGGTCACGCTCTGGAAATGCTGCTGAGCGTGACCGGAAAGATATATATATATATATATATATATATATATATATATATATATATATATATATATATATATATATATATATATATATATATATATATAAATATATGATTATGTATATATATATATATATATATATATATATATATATATATATATATATATAAATATATGATTATGTATATATATATATATATATATATGTAAATATATGATTATGTATATATATATATATATATATATATATATATATATATATATATATATATATATATATATATGATTTTTAAATATATACCCATACACATGCTCTTTATTATATAGGGGAGCTTTTTTGTTTGCATTCAGTTAACTGATGTATATATATATGTATATGTATATATATATATATATATATATATATTATATATATATATATATATATATATATATATATATATATATATATATATATATCAATTGTACGAGGACGAGTCATGAATTTAATTTTTGTGTCCTAAACCTACATTTAGTAAACAATTTACTTCAGCTGTTTCCTATTCGTTACTGCACTATTTTATCACCAACACACTTTGGTCATATTGTGATTTTGAAAGAAACAAAAAAAAAGGCTCAGTGTGTAGAAAAAAAAATTTCTTTCGATGCAAAAACTTGCTTATTACATTATCAACTTTCTTTAAATTTTGTTATAATATGTATTAATTATCTCTGGAATCAATGTTGTGAATTGCAAAATTTTTCTTTTTTGTTATGATTAGCAAGAGGCTAAACTCAATACTGAAATAAATTAGATAAATGGATTTTGTAAAGTAATATTGTATATTTTCTGTTTGGCAAACCTATTAAAGGAAGACAATATATTTTTATTCAATCATTCCTTTATTCTCCTTCAAATATTTGAATGAAAATCATTGAAAAATTTCATGTCTATCTGATATCTTTTCCAAAATTTTACCAATATATATTTTTTGATTTATCACCGATTTTTCTTCAAATATTTTAGAAATATTACTAAAAAATTTCTTCCTGTCCATCACATATCATTTTCAAAGTTTTATTTGTTGATCTTATAGATGATTCTTCACGGAAAGGAATTTTATCTTCTATTTTTCCACTTATTGGTGAAGATTAAAACACATTTCTCTCTACGATTGCACCACGTTGGCTACGTGTTAATGATGTCTCTTGATGATTTCTGGTTTGATTCTTGATGTTTTGTCGTGAGTGTTTTGAAATGTTTCAATATCAGCAAGGAGCCATATTTAATCCTTATAGACATTTATACAACATGAAACTTTATTATTATTATTATTATCATTATTATTATTATTATTATTGTTGTTGTTGTTGTTGTTATATTTATTATCTAAGCTACATCCCTAGTTGGAAAAGCAGGATGCTATAATTATGCCCAACAGGGATTAATAACCCAGTGAGGAAAGGAAATTAATAAGTAAAGTGAATTGCAATAGGATTAATGAACAATTAATATAAAATATTTTAAAAACAATAACAACATTAAAAGAGATCTTTCATATAAAATGTATAAAAAGAGACAATGTCAGCCTGTTCACCATAAAAACACAGGCTGCAATTTTTAAAATTTGAAGTTCCACCGATTCAACAGCCTGAACAGGAAGATCATTCCACTATCTGGTCATAGATGGAATAAAACTTCTAATAGTAATAAATAATTTTTTATATGTTACTGTTCGTTCGCTTCGTCATAAGGAAACCAAAAATGCAATGCTCTCTCTCTCTCTCTCTCTCTCTCTCTCTCTCTCTCTCTCTCTCTCTCTCTCTCTCTCTCTCTCTCTTTCCAAGCGTTGAAAGAAGCTCCCGATTTTTCCTCGGTGTTATGATGTATGATGGATATTTAGCTTCGCAGTACGCTACTTTTATTTATCGATGTTCGAAGTTGTTGTCCAAAAAGCAATTTCAAGGACCAGTGATAATGGTGGATGCGGAAGTACAAGAAGTATTTAACAAGTGGTAGGTGTAAGTGGTGTTGTAATAGTAAGAGTGGAATGTGCAATGATTCGACTCCTTCTGGGGGGGCGGGGGATCCTCCCCTGTGGGTGGGGGAGACATTCCCCTGTGTGTAATGTGTATATCTAAAATTTCATTAAGATCATTGATGTCTCAGGAAGTGTCTGAACTAGTTTGAAATGGGACGTGTATTAGCATCTGTGTGACTAGTAGCAGCAGATCTAAGTTCAGGGGAGGTGGGAGGGGTTACAGAATGGGAATTCCTATTCCTTCACCCTTCTCTAGGGTGTAGGGGTTGAAAAACCAATCCGGTATATATTTAGTAAACAACCACGTAATAACTACTACAATATAATTGTTTAGTGGCTACTTTCCTCTTGATAAGGGTAGAAGAGACTCTTTAGTTATGGTAACCAGCTCTTCTAGAAGGACACTCCAAAATCAAACCATTGATCTCTAGTCTTGGGTAGCGCCATAGCCTCTGTAGCATAGTCTTCTTTTCTTGGGTTAGATTTCTCTTGCTTGAGGGTACACTTGGACACACTATTCTATTTTATTTCTTCCTCTTGCTTTTTTAAAAAATTTTATAATTTATATATATGAAATATTCATTTGAATGTTGTTTCTGATCTTAAAATATTTTATTTTAATTGCTCATTATTTTTCTTGTAGTTTATTTCCTTTCCTCACTAGGCTATTTTTCCCTGCTGTAGCCCTTATAGCATCGTGGTTTTCTAACCAAGGTTGTAGCTTAGCTTGCAATAATAATAATAATAATAATAATAATAATAATGCGATGTTTTCAAGCTTGCAAGGTGGGAATTCAAGTTGGGGCCCTGTATTGTCCTTATATTGAGAGA
>NC_090731.1:153772766-153782766 GCF_036898095.1 Palaemon carinicauda
TATATATATATATATATATAGAGAGAGAGAGAGAGAGAGAGAGAGAGAGAGAGAGAGAGAACGTGTTTATAAATTTGAAAGAGGAGAATAAGGTGGGGCCCTATATTGTCCTTATAATGAAAGATAGAGAGAGAGAGAGAGAGAGAGAGAGAGAGAGAGAGAGAGAGAACGTGTTTATAAATTTGAAAGGGGGGAATAAGGTGGGGCCCTATATTGTCCTTATAATGAGAGAGAGAGAGAGAGAGAGAGAGAGAGAGAGAGAGAGACGGGGGGGGGGGTACGTAAAGCGGAACTAATGGGACTTCTTCCAAGACCACATTTTTGTCAGTTTCTTCCCTTTAAATTTCAGGAAATCTTCGTTTCTTTTTGCCGACGTTTCATGAGGAGTTCCTCTTGTTTTTTACAGTACTCGAACAAAAATAGTTTCTCTTATTTTCTTTCTTTTGTTGATGCTTGGGAAGTGCAAATGTGGAAAAAAAGTAAGGATATGCAGCTACTAAAGAATTTTCTATTTGAAATACCCATAAGCAGGGTACCTTTGTTTTATATAGGTACTCTACCCATAATCTATTAAGATCTTTTGATGACTGAAAAATCGTATTTTCCGTTGTAATGAAATATTATTATTATTATTATTATTATTATTATTATTATTATTATTAACAGGGACCACCTATGCTAGGTTGGTTTGCTGTGAGATCTGATATGAATGAACACATCTGAGGCCTTTGTCCTGCAGTGGACTAGAAACGGCTGCATTTGTTGTTGTTGTTGTATATATATATATATATATATATACATATATATATATATATATATGTGTGTGTGTGTGTGTGTGTGCTGCAATTTTAATGTGTTTGGCACCTACTTTTGATCCGATATGATAAAATATTGCATATTTTTTACCTCCTACATTTTCTACCTAAGTTTTATAATGCTCTTAGCATTTTACCTTAAACTTGGGAGAAGTAAATACTTAGCTTAACCTTAACAAATGGCAATTTTAATTCAATACAAATTTGTTTTAATCTATTTGTAATTGCGACAAATAACGATTAAAACCCATATTTATTAAAGGCAAGAATTGGCATTGTTAAAAGTATAAACATTGCTGTAATCATTCAAACACCACCAATCGCAGTTAATAGCTCAACTAGAAGAATATGCTTGTCATGAGATTCAAAATGAATATTCTCTTAAGGAGTTCAGTAAATCGAGTGTACTGGTAATCGTACTACAACTACATTTCAATCCCTGCTTCAATAACCAAGGCATGGCGAACCGGAGCACTCTGATAAGTCGCTTGCATCATGCCTGTATGTCTGTCTGTCTGTCAGATTATTACGCAGTGATTTCCAATCCATTAACCTCTCAAGTCTTCTCCCTCAGAGGCCTTTGTAGCGCGACTCCAATGCCGGTTTAACTGCGTGAAATTGATCTCATGCTGTTGACTCTGCCTGGCTTATGTAATGATAATAATGTGCTTGCCTGCTAGTTTTGCCGACTTGATTCTCTCTCTCTCTCTCTCTCTCTCTCTCTCTCTCTTATGTAATAGTGTGCTTGCCTGCTAGATTTCCTAATTGATTCTCTCTCTCTCTCTCTCTCTCTCTCTCTCTCTCTCTTAGTGCTTGCCTGCTAAATATGTTATTTGATTCTCTCTCTCTCTCTCACTAAGTGCTTGCCTGCTAAATATGTTATTTGATTCTCTCTCTCTCTCTCTCTCTCTCTCTCTCTCTCTCTCTATGTAATATGTGTTTGCCTGCTAGATTTCCTAATTGATTCTCTCTCTCTCTCTCTCTCTCTCTCTCTCTCTCTCTCTCTCAAAACACATGTCAAATTGTTTCTCAGCTGTTAAACCCGAGTTGGGCATCGCGCGCTGAATTCTTTTCCTCCCTAACTGTATGACCTCTCCCTTACGGTGCCTTGTGGTCGAGAGAGAGAGAGAGAGAGAGAGAGAGAGAGAGATGTGGGTATGGAAAGAGGGCTTGTGGAGAAGGATGTGCGTGTGTGTGTGTGTGTTTAGGTGTCTCCTTGACTGGTACCATGGGTTGAGGTGGGTACTGGGTATATTGTGGGGCATTGGGAGGTCGAGGAGGAGAGGGGTGTCCTCCCTAATCTTCGGAGAAGAACAGGGTTGAGGTTGCGGGCGGTGGAGGCAGTAGAAGGGTGTTGAAAGGGGGGGGGGGGGATTGAGGGAGGTGTAGCAGCAACACTCGGAAAAAAAAGTGTAGTAGAAGGAACAGGTTGAAAGCCTTTTTTAATCGAAGTTACTGTTGCTCACCTGTTGTTCATATTGAATTGCTGATGGTTATAATCCACGATTCTCTCTCTCTCTCTCTCTCTCTCTCTCTCTCTCTCTCTCTCTTTCAAATATTTCCACAATTAAAAAACAGGAGAAGCACGATGAAGTAACCATCACCCTACATTAGTGAAACCTTTAATAAAAATCTCTCTCTCTCTCTCTCTCTCTCTCTCTCTCTCATATGTATATATACTCCACACTATAAAAAGTACCATGAAGTAATTTTCACCCTACATTGGTGAAACCTTTAATGAAGTGTAATCTCTCTCTCTCTCTCTCTCTCTCTCTCTCTCCCTCCGTAATGATTGCCCGTGAAATTTCTATCTGTCTTATTTATTGAATTCTTTGTTATGGGACCTCGGGAGACGGCCGTCGAAATCTCCCCCCTCCCTTAAAAGGAAACATATCCCGCTAGGAATTTCTTCATGTCCTATTTACATACAAGTGAAGAAGACAGAAGAATTTAGATTCTTTGATTCTATCCCTTTTCATCCCCCCCCCCTTTCGTGTTTTACATATTCAGTGCGTACAGGTACGGTTTTGGTATGTGAGATTGGGCGTATTCTGTGAATATTCACAGACGATTAAAAATAGGGGAACACTAGAAGTAAGTTTCACCTCAGATATGTGTAACCTTTAAGATTCTCTCTCTCTCTCTCTCTCTCTCTCTCTCTCTCTGAGATAAACGCAAGTTATACAATGTTGGAAAGTAAATTAGAGTGGACGCCGTAGAAGTTAAAACTAATCTTATTCTCTCTCTCTCTCTCTCTCTCTCTCTCTCTCTCTCTAGGAGATGGAAGAGCACATAGATTATACTATGTCGGAAATTAGATTAATATAGCCACCTTAAAAACGTTATAACTATTTTCGTTGTTCTCTCTCTCTCTCTCTCTCTCTCTCTCTCTCCGGAACCAAGGCAGCAGCAAGGAGAGAAAGGCCACTCTCCATATTTGAGGAGTTTGCCCTCTGACACGCCAAGCATGATGCTATTGGCCCAACGCCCGTTGATTGACTCTGGAGGGTTTGGTGCAAATTTTGAGTTATGTTTCGATAAGTAAATTTAGAATGGGTTGTGGTGGCCGATGTGGTAACGTCCCTGATTGGTGAACGCCAGACTGGTGTTCGAGTCCCGATCAAACTAGTTAGTTCCTTTGGTCGCTGCAACCTCATTATTCTTGTGAGCTATGGATGGGGGGTTTTGGGGGAGCGTATAAGTATATCTGGTGAGTCATCAGACGCCATTGCCTGTCCCCGCTTGGTCCTAGCTTGGGTGGAGAGGGGGCTTGGGCGGTGATCATATGTAATATGGCTAGTCTCTAGGGGATTGTCCTGCTTACTAGGGCAATGTCACTGTCCCTTGCCTATGCCATTCATGAGAGGCCTTTAAACTTTTGTAATATAACCAACTTCTCTGTACTCTTTTTTTTTTTTTTTTTTTTTTTACGCTAAGTTCACTTAAGTTCCTCCAAAACAAAGAAATCTAACTGTTAACCTGTTGTGGTTTGCACGAGTAGGCTTATAAACGCAGTTTATATTTTTGATTTGAAGATGAAATTAATTGGGAAATGAATCGTTCCTTTGAATTTAATTTCAAAGATGCATTTTTTAAATGAAATTAATGTAGGCTACACCATAAACTGTGAAGGAGCGTTTGCCACAAAATTATTATTATTATTATTATTATTATTATTATTATTATTATTATTATTATTACTACTACTACTACTAGATATGCTACAACCATTCTTGGAAAAGCTGCATGCTATAAGCCCAAGGGCTCCAACAGGGAAAATGCTAAGAGAGTAGCATCATCTATATATGCAACAAGCTTGTTTCCCAGGCCAAATCACACCACTACTACTAGCTAAGCTACAACCCTTGTTGCAAAAGCAGGGTGTAATAAGCCTGAGGGCTCCAATAGGAAAAAATCGCGAGGAATATACATTATGAAATAAATAAACTACATGAAAAGTAGTGAATGAAATAATAGAAAATTGTTTGAGATCAGTAACAACGTTAAAACAGATCAGGCACATATTAAACTATGAAGAGAAATTAATATCAGCCTTGTTCAATTTAAAACATTCAGTGTAGATTTAAACATCTGAAGTGCCACGGATGTAACTGCCTGATTAGGAAGATCATTCCACAATATGGTCACAGTTGGAATAAAACTTATAGAATACTGAGTAAATGTTGAGCCCTTATGGGTTTATTCTGGCCGTTCGTATCACAGACACGTATATAAAGTAAAACAAAATAAAAAGAAAAGAGAAGAAGAAGAAGAAGAAGAAGAAGAAGAAGAAGAGAAGAAGAATTTCCATTCTCCCATGTCGTTACTGAAGAAGCTCTTATAAACGTGGGAACTTCCATTGTCTTTTAACTTCGGTTTTGTAAGAGAAGATTTTCATGTCCCTTCTCTTTTCCAGACGTTTTTGTTGCATTAAGAGTTAGCCAACATTTCTTATATTTCATTTATTTTGGTTATCAATGTATTCTCTGTTTCTTTCCCCATTAGTTTTTATTTTTTTTTCGTATTACTTTTTATTATATCTGGAAATATCTTCTCTGTCATATCTATTATCGCACTCATGGGTTTTATATTCTATTTTCTTCTAATCTCTCTCTCTCTCTCTTTCTCTCTCTCTCTCTCTCTCTCTCTCTCTCTCTCTCTCTCTTCATGGTTTTCTTGTTTCCTTTCTCTTCTTTCAATTTTAATTTCATTGTATCCACTCTCTCTCTCTCTCTCTTCATGGTTTTTTGTTTTCTTTCCTCCTTTCTAATTTAATTTCATTGTACTCTCTCTCTCTCTCTCTCTCTCTCTCTCTCTCTTCGCTATTTATGGTTTTCTTGTTTCCTTTCCCTCTTTCAATTTTAATTTCATTGTATCCTCTCTCTCTCTCTCTCTCTCTCTCTCTCTCTCTCTCTCAATCTTGGTTTTTTATTTCCTTTCCTCCTTTCAATATTAATTTCATTGTATCCACTTTGATTTTTTTTCTTTTTTTCATTTTTCTTATTCCAAGAACAGCCCAAAAGGATACGATAACAAGTCTTCGTCCTTATGCTCATTTTCTTTCTATTGTGGCAAATAATAAAGTTTTATTGACAATAAAGAAAGCCGAATGTTCAGGAAGAAATCACCGAGAGACATTCTGGTAATAATCTAATCAATTGTATCGATGTATATTATGCTCTTGACTCATTTGTCTAGAACTCTAGATGTTGCAGAAGAAATACACTGGTTTAGTATAAATCAGAGATAGGTTGTTTGCTAGAATAAAGCGTTGTTAATAAGAGTGTATATATATATATATATATATATATATGTATATATATATATATAATATATATATATATATATATATATAATTAGAATAGTTTCTTATTATTGTTTGTGTACATAGACCTTACGACTAGAAAACACACACACACTGTCTAGACATTAAAGATGTAATAATTAATTATATTTAACCCTGTTAACCCTAAAGTTAAGCATTGTTAATAAGAGAGTGTGTCTGTGTGTATATATATATATATATACATATATATGTATATATATGTATATAATTATTATTATTATTATATATATGATATATATATATATACAGTATATACAGTATATGTATGTATATATAATTATTATTAATATAGTTTCTTTTTTACATGTATTCTTATTTGTGTATATAGTACGTACGACTAGAATACACAAAAACATACACACTCATACACACAGACACACTGTCAAGACATAAAAAATGTAATAATGTCAAAATATATAACCCAAACTGAACTAACGTAAGCTTTTTTATCTATTTTCAGGTATGTAGAAACGTGTAGGAGATATCCTTTTGTGACATGTGAGTTATATTTGTGGTCCTATGTCGTCGGTAACATTTTTTTATCAGACGCGTGGATATTTATTTTCATTAAAAAAGGGTTGCATTATAGTATGGTACGTGGAATTTGTTTATTTTGTGTGTGTGAGAGAGAGAGAGAGAGAGAGAGAGAGAGAGAGAGAGAGAACATATTATTATTATTATTATTATTATTATTATTATTATTATTATTATTATTATTATTATTATTATTATTACCTAAGCTACAACCCTAGTTGGAAAAGTAGGATGCTTTAAGCCGAAGGGCTCCAACCGGGAAAATTGTTCAGAGAGGAAAGGAAACGGATATAATAGAGTGCCTGAGTGTACCCTCAAGCAAGAGAACTCTAACCCAAGACAGTGGAGACCATGTTACAGAGGCTATGGCACTACCCAAGACTAGAGAACAGTAGTTTAATTTTGGAGTGTCCTCCAAAACATAAATCTCTCTCTCTCTCTCTCTCTCTCTCTCTCTCTCTCTCTCTCTCTCTCTCTCTCTCTCTCTCTCAAAAACTTGAGAGACTCAGTCAGTGGTATCCTCTTAAAGATTTTGAATAAGGTAAGAAGATAATAAACGTGCAAGAAATAAGAAGCAGCAACGAATAGCAAATTGCCTATAACTCATTGAAGTGACATTAACCTATTTATTAACCTATTTTCCATATCTGAAGTGAAGATTTGTGCACTTTGAGAAAGCCCTCTTTTAGATGAGAGTTCTTTGCGGGTATCTCGAGATGATGTTGGAGATAACATTATCGGGTCAGGATGATTGAGAGATTTATTTCAAGTTGATGGCCCTATAATTTGAGATATAATTTTCACGTGTCATCGAACTATCACTGGTCAAGGTTCAATCATTTTCAACTCATAGGAACAGTTAAGGTTTTGGGTCGTCGTCTCTTGATTGGGCGTTTTTCGTTTTCATTTACAAATTTATATGTTTAAAGACCTCTCATGAATGGCAGACGCAAGGGACAGTAACAATATCCTAACTAGCAGGGCAGTGCCCTAGGACCAGGGATGGCCCGGCAATGGCTGCTAAGTTACAAATTTATATGCATAAGGGTTTAAAAGTCACTCATGAATGGCAGAATCAAGGGACAATGTCAATGCCCTAGCTAGTAGGACAATGCCTTAGAGATCGACTATTTATACATATGATCAGCACCCAAGCTATGACCATGGAGGGCAGGGCAATAGCTGCTAATGAATCAGTAGGACCTATAGGCTCCCCAAAACACCCCATTAAAAGGATGGTGAGGTTGCAGACGCTACAATAAATATCGAGCTTGAGTTGTACTCGAACCCCGGTCCGGCAGATCTCTAGACAGGGACGTTTCCAATAGCCCTGCAACAAGAGGCACTTCATGCTCATTGATTTATTTGCGTTGCAAAGATCATGGTCATTGACGCCAGTAACTATGTCTTGGCTTAAATAGAGACTGGAGAAATCAAGAGATAAGTCTGTATGTGGAAAAAGGGATGACAGAAACAGAAGCCAAAAAAAATGATTGTAAAACTTTTGAGGAGAGAAAAAGAAAAAATATCCAATGGACTTAGTAATATTTAAGTTCTTTATACTAACATAAAAAACGAATTATTAAAGTTTTTTTCACGAATTGTTAAACTATGCTTACGCTTACACAAACACAAACAATAATATATATATATATATATATATATATATATATATATATATATATATATATATATATATATATATACATATATATATGTATATATATATATATATATATATATATATATATATATATATATATATATATATATATATATATATATATTTATATATACATCTATATGTATATTATTGTTTATGGGTAAACCATTCTTTTTAATTTTGAGAAGTGTTTACATTTATTATTTCAATCTTTTTACTGTATGTAAACAAATTGTTGATAGTTTGCCAGCCGGGGAATATTTTATAATAATTAGAATCCTCACTCTCTTATTACATTTTCATATTTATTACTAAAAATTATTATTATTATTATTATTATTATTATTATTATTATTATTATTATTATTATTATTATTATTATTATTATAATAAATATCGTCAAGCACTATCATTTACCTAGGCGATTCTCCTCAAAGACACGACAATTGATGGTCTCATTTGCATAATGTTACCATTTAGGCAACACCCCCCCCCACCCCCCAAGGTACATTCACAACAGCTGTTGTGTTTCTGGTTGTCACTGGCCCTCTGCTGTGTCATGTGTCTCAATGTTGTCTTCTTTGTTATAAGTGGCCTTCTCAATCATGGGGCTCAATACTACACTGTATTCTAGAAGTTTTATTCCAGGTGTGACCAGATTATTATTTATTATTATACACCTGACAACACGAGATTATTAAACAGTTCCTCTCTCAAGGAGTTAACTACTGCAGTGTAATTGTTCAATGGCCACTTTCCTCTCGTTAAGGGTAGAAGAGACTCTTTAGCTATGGTAAGCAGCTCTCTTAGGTCACTCCAAAATCAAACCATTGTTCTCTTGTCTTGGGTAGTGCCATAGCCTCTGTATCATGGTCTTTCACTGTCTTGGATTAGAGTTCTCGTGCTTGAGGGTGCACTCGGACACACTATTCTATCTTGTTTCTCTTCCTCTTGTTTTGTTAAGTTTTTATAGTTTATAGGGGAGGTATTTATTTTGTTGTTGCTGTTCTTGGAATATTTTCTTTTTCTTTGTTTCCTTTCCTTGCTGGGCTATTTTCCAAGTTGGAGCCCTTGGGCTTATAGCATCCTGCTTTTCCAACTAGGGTTGTAACTTAGCAAGTAATGATAATAATAAAAATGATGATAATAATGATAATAGTAATGATAATCATAATAATAATAATAATAATAATAATAATAATAATAATAATAATAATAATAATCATAATAATAATCATAATCATGATAATAATAATAATAATGCTAATATCATTGTTCTTATTATTATTATCCTTATTATCATTATTATTATTACTACTAGCTAAGCTACAACCCTAGTTGGAAAAGCAGGATGCTATAAGCCCAAGAGTTCCAACAGGGAAAAATAGCCCAGTGAGGAAACGAAATAAGGAAATGAATAAACGATATAAGAAGTAATGAACAATTAAAATAGAATATTTTCAAAACACTAACAACATTAAAACAGATATTTCATATATAGAATAGAATAAGACTTATGTTAGCCTGTTCAACTACCCGATTAGTAAGACCATTCCACAACTTGGTCGCAGTAGGAATAAAACTTCCAGCGTACTGTGCAGTATTAAGCCTCATGATGGGTAAGGCCTGCCTATTAGAATTAAGTGCAAATGAAAGTTAATGATTTGGGAATAGTTAGTAACATGAGCTAACAAATACAGGATTGGGATGAGAATTTTGAAGCTTCGTGGAAGGAGAGAAAAAAAAATGAAATTTTGAATCCCACGATTACCAATGTTGACAGAGTAGAACAAAAATGAAAATTTCAATCCCACGATTGCCTATATTGACAAAGTAAAACAAAAATGAAAATTTCAATCGCACGATTGCCTATATTGACAAAGTAAAACAAAAATAAAAATTTCAATCCCACGTTTGCCTATATTGACAAAGTAAAACAAAAATGAAAATTTCAATCCCACGACTGCCCATATTGACAAAGTAAAAAAAAAATGAAAATTTCAGTCCCACGATTGCCTATATTGACAAAGTAAAAAAAAAATGAAAATTTCAATCCCATGATTGCCTATATTGACAAAGTAAAAAAAATATGAAAATTTCAATCCCACGATTGCCTATATTGACAAAGTAAAACAAAAATGA
>NC_090731.1:153785266-153802766 GCF_036898095.1 Palaemon carinicauda
TACCCAGTGAAGAAAGGAAATAAGGAACTGAATAAACTACATGAGAAGAATAAACAATCAAAATAAAATATTTCAAGAGCAGTAACAACATTGAATTAGATCATTCACATATAAACTATAAAAACTTCTAAAAAAACAATCAAGAGAAATAAGATAGAACAGCATTAGATTACTTCTGATTATTATTATTATAAGCTAAGCTACAACCCTAGTTAGAAAAGCAAGGTGCTTATGCCCAAGGGCTCCAACCGGGAAAAATAGCGCAGTGAGGAAAGGAAATTAGGAAATAAATAAAGAGAAGATAGTTTTTTTAATTCGATCAAAAGATGCCGCCTCATTTCTTTTAAGTTGTCGAGGAAGAAACTGATTAAGCTAAACTAATTTTTAAAGTCCTTGTTAAATTTATATAGCAAAAAGAACTAACAGAATTGTTGCTGAATAACATTAGAGTTCTCTACCTTGAGGGTGCACTCAAGCACACTTTTCTATCCGTTTCCTTATTTCCTTTCTTCACAGGGCTATTTTCCCTGTTGGACCGTTTGCGCTTATATCATCCTGCTTTTCCAACTGAGGTGTGGCTTAGCTAGTAATAATAATAATAATAATAATAATAATAATAATAATAACAACAACAACATTTCCCCCACCAAAAACCTCGTTTCCAACTTGTTTTACCTGTAAAGAACACGTTTTCAAAATGGTTTGGATTAAAGTTAATTAATCTTGAGCAAATCTTCCGAAGCAAGTGTTGCCATACTATCATCAGCGCATTTAGATTGTAGCTTTGATGCTCTTGTCATTGCAGGAATACTTTTCATCTCAGGACTAAGTAGCCTAATACGGAGAATAGGCTTTTGTGTTTTTCCATAGTCCTTGTGTTGAGTAATGGATATTATTATTATTATTATTATTAGATAAGCTACAACCCTAGTTGGAAAAGCAGGATGCTATATGCCCAAGGGCTCCAACGGAGAAAAATAGCCCTGTGACGAAAGGAAATAAAGTAGTGAACAATTTAAATGAAATATATGAAATAAAATCTTTAAATATAAACCATTAAAGACTTATGTCAGCCTGTTCAACATAAAATAATTGGCTACACGTTTGAACTTTTGAAGTTCTACTAATTCAACTTGCCAATTAGGAAGATCATTCCACAACTTGGTCACAACTGGAATAAATCTTCTAGAATACTGTGTAGTATTGAGCCTCATGATGAAGAAGGCCTGGCTATTAAAATTAACTGCATGCCTAGTATTACGAACACTTGTTAACATAATTGGTTTTCTGTTAGATTCCTGGACAGGTTTTAAAAATATCAGAGAATCAGAGATTCAGTGACCCCTGTTCTTATATACTGTTCAAGTCTAGAGAACAGCGAATTATGTGGGCTGGTTGTCTCACCCACGAATTTACTCCCTGACTGAGCCTATGTTAAAAGGCAAACATAGGCCTACCTTTAAACAGGCCTAAAGGTAACTGTCATCATAGGCCTAATCAGGTGCTGTCGCTCTCCGCAGTTTTACAAGAGCTTTAGTCTGAGCCGTTGTTTTACATAAGGCTTTTAATAAGCGATGTAACTTGTTGACTTCTTAATGGAAAAATGCTTATACGAGAGAGAGAGAGAGAGAGAGAGAGAGAGAGAGAGAGAGAGAGAGAGAGAGAGAGAGAATGTTTCGTGTTCTTCGTCACGTGCGACAAGAAAGCTTCATGTGTAGGCTATAACAAAAGCCTAATAAATCATGTCGTATATGAAAATTTAATAATATTAATTCCATTTCTTTATTAATATTCCTTTACGGATTCACTTGTATCATGTGATTTAGTAAAAGCAGCTAAGCATCTCTCTCTCTCTCTCTCTCTCTCTCTCTCTCTGTATATATATATATATCTATATATATATATATATATATATATATGATAATATAGAGTACTCTTAATTCTACAATTCTACATTAGATCCTTTTTATTACTCTCTTAATTCTACACTTGATTTTATTTCGAAATTCTTGCAGCATACTCTTCAATGCAACATCCTTAATCGCGTTCATATCCTCCACTTGTGTGTTGTCGATGTTAATGCTGTTGTGGACTGGTCTCCTCCTCCGAGTCTACGTCTTTTCCCTCGTGCCTTCCCCAGAGGTAATCCCTGACGGTGTGGTATTCAGGGACGATTGAGGAGAGACCCATGTCCGGCATACTAATGATGGAGCGTAGGAGGTGGAACAGGGAGTAGTAGGACCTTTGTAGGGATGAGGTGTACCACCGGTAGAGAGAGAGAGAGAGAGAGAGAGAGAGAGAGAGAGAGAGACAGAGAGAGAGAGAGGGGCGAGGTTTGGTAGCCTAGGCTGTGGTGGCAAGGATGGTAAGGCGGGAGGTGTAGCCTAGGCGTTGGTGGGACTGGGACTGGGTAGCTTGTTATAGTAGGAGGTACTGGGACGTGGAGGGAGTGGGCAGGAGACTGAGGAGAATGGTTCTCATAGTAGAAGGAATCCTCCAAGGTACGGTTGTTGGGCATGAGGAGGATAGAGTAAGGTGGGAACTTTTTGGAGGAAGAGGGTACGAGATGGAGAAAAGGGGGAGGCTTGTTTGTTCTCCACAGAATTGGAGACTTGGAATCGACCTGACAGGCTTCTCTAAAGACTTTTAACTTGAACAGATGGGAATAGGTGGGTCTTTTCATAGCATTATCATTGTGTGATTATTGGAATGTATTAGCTGGTGTTCAACAGGATAGTATTCTTGTCCCATTACTTTTCATACTATGCGTGCATGATACAATATGTAGCTTGGGCTAGAAAATAAGCTTGTTGCATATGCAGATGATTCTACTCTCTTTGTATCAATTCCATCTTTCGAATGTAGATCTGTTGTTGCTGAGCCTTGATTGTAAATTTACTTTTGTGAAACACATCTGGTCTTTCTTCTCTACAATTACAAAAAAGAAAAAAAAATAGACATTGATAAAGTCTTCAGATTTTTATTGATCAATCTGTCCTGAGGAAATTATTAAATCATTTAATTCTACCATGTTTTGTGTATTGTTCTCCTGCTGACTCATCTCAATTTGTTGGACAAAAACTTGCTGTCTATGAAGAATTTTTTTCCGGATTTGGATATGAATTATTATTATTATTATTATTATTATTATTATTACCTAAAGTACAATCCTAGTTGGAAGTGCAGGATGGTATAAGCCCAAGGGCCCCAACAGGAAAAAAATTGCCCAGTAGGGAAAGGAAATTAATAAACCAACTGTATATGAGAAGTAATGAATAATGAATATGAAATGTCGTCAGATCAGTAAAAACATTAAAATAGAGCTGTCCTATATAAAATAGTAAGACAAACTCATATCAGCTTGTTCACCATAACATTCGCTGCAAGTTAGAGCCTCTGGAAGTTTGAACTTCTGGCACTTATAAGGAAGTAGTTGTCGGCTGTGTATTATTATTATTATTATTATTATTATTATTATTATTTGCTAAGCTACAACCCTAGTTGGAAAAGCAGGATGCTATAAGCCCAAGGGCTCTTACAGGAAAAACTCAGTGAGGAAAGGAAATAAGTCAATAAACTACAAGAGGAGTTTAAGAACGATAGCAACATTAAAACAGATCTTTCACATCTAGACTATGTAAATTTGAAAAAAAAGAAAGAGGAAAAGAAATAAAATAGAAAAGTGTGCCCTAGTGTACCCTCAAGCAAGAGAACTCCATCCCAAGACAGGGGAAGACCATGGTACCGAGGATATGGCACTATCGAGGACTAGAGAACATTGGTTTGATTTTGATAATTGATAAAAAATGCTTGTGCGCACGCATGCTCGTGCTCTCGTGATTTGTCCTCGAATTGCTGATTGATATTGCAGTCAACATTGCATGAGAATGCGTCATGGCGTAAAATAGAGATTTAATAAATACAGCAGCTGTCATGGGTTTTGTTTAAGCAAATGCTCTATAAATAGTCTATAGTGTAACTTTAGATATTATTATTATTATTATTATTATTATTATTACAACCCTAGTTGGAAAAGCAGGATGCTTTATAAGCTCAAGGACTCCAACAAGGAAAATAGCCCAGTGAGGAAAGGAAATAAGGAAATAAACAAACTTCATGAGAAGTAGTGAATAATTAATATAAAATATTTTAGTGTCAGTAACGTTAAATAGATCTGTCATATATAAACTATGACGAGAGACTTAAGTCAGCCTATTCAACATGAAAATATTCGCTGCACGTTTGAACCGAACTTCCAACGATTCAACTGCCTGGTTAGGAAGATCATTCCAAATGATCTATGTAGTATCTTCAGATCGTAATATGATTTATAGAATCCTTTTGAAAGCTGGTGGGAAAGGGACTAACTCGACTAGGCCTACCTCTCACGTTTTAATTATGGATTTGAATTCGTGTTTGTCTGTGGGTTACAGATTTGTTCTTCCTTTTTGCATTTATAATTACAGACAGCCGTAGAGATGAGTGACAATCGGTAACTAGGTTTGTATAGAGTAGGCCTAGGTATATATAGTGTACCTAAACCGTGGGGTAGAGTAGGCCTAGGTATATATAGTGTACCTAAACCGTGGGGTAGAGTAGGCCTAAGTATATATACTGAACCTAGACCGTGGTGTAGAGTAGGCCTAGGTATATGTACTGAACCTAGACCGTGATGTAGAGTAGGCCTAGGTATATGTACTGAACCTAGACCGTGATGTAGAGTAGGCCTAGGTATATATACTGAACCTAAACCGTGGTGTAGAGTAGGCCTAGGTATATATACTGAACCTAGACCGTGGTGTAGAGTAGGCCTAGGTATATGTACTGAACCTAGACCGTGATGTAGAGTAGGCCTAGGTATATATACTGAACCTAAACCGTGGTGTAGAGTAGGCCTAGGTATATATACTGAACCTAGACCGTGGTGTAGAGTAGGCCTAGGTATATGTACTGAACCTAGACCGTGATGTAGAGTAGGCCTAGGTATATATACTGAACCTAAACCGTGGTGTAGAGTAGGCCTAGGTATATATACTGAACCTAGACCTTGGTGTAGAGTAGGCCTAGGTATATATACTGAACCTAGACCGTGATGTAGAGTAGGCCTAGGTATATATACTGAACCTAGACCTTGGTGTAGAGTAGGTCTAGGTATTAATGTGATTGAGATGCGTGAACAATACGTTTTTTAAGAATAGCTATATCTAGTTGTCTAAATTCTCTACGTTTTAAGGAGGATCAAAATAGGTCCATGTAAATTTTTTGGGGCATAGAACTCTAATCGATTTAGCAACACGTCCACTAGGCACAAATAAAATGATAATTTTCAGATATAATTATCTTTGCTGAATTTTAATGAAACTGTGTGTCGTATGCACATAATTATACTGTAAAATAATGTCTGTGATATCGTCAAAGTAATGAGGCTTTTCAAATGTTTGAGATCAACCAATATTTTTTTTTCTTTTTTATTAGCTGTCTGAACACACATCCACACCCTTTAAAAAATAAATAAATAAAATGACATGTGCACTATACTCTTCCAGTTTTTAATACATTTTACCAGCCTTTTATGTTCGTGACTTTTAGAGAAAAAACATTCTCTATTTTATTTCCTGAACGGTCAATCGTCTTCTTCTTCTTCTTCTTCTTCTTCTTCTTCTTCTTCTTCTTCTTCTTCCAGTAGTTTTTTACTACATTTTACAAGTTATTTTATATACGTGACTTATAGAGAAAATAACATTATATTTTTTTCCAGGACGATCAAACATCATCATCTTCTTCTTCTTCTTCTTCTTCTTCTTCTTCTTCTTCTTCTTCTTCTTCTTCTTCCAATAGCAGAAGTAATCTTGAATTCCATGTCCCATATTTGCGATTCCAGATTAACTTTCGTACAATCCGGAATTATTCCCATATCTTAAAAAACCATCAGAATTTCATTTTCTTGCTATTTCATGATTTGGTTTCAGCTGAGGAATCAAATGATTACTGTCATTTTGGCATCACGTGATTGCGTGACATTCTTCCATGATGTGGTGCATATTGCAATATATTTTTTTGTTTGTTTGTTTAATGTAACTCCGGATAACTTACAGCATTATGTCTCCAGTCTTGGGTAGTGCCATAGCCTCTGCACCATGATCTTCCACTGGAGTGGAGTTCTCTTGCTTGAGGGTACATTCGGGCACGCTATTCTATCTTATTTCTCTTCCTCTTGTTTTGTTAAAATTTTTATAGCTTATATAGGAAATATTTGTTTAGGTGTTGTTGCTGTTCTTGAAATATTTTATTTTTCCTTGTTTCCTTTTCTCGCTGGGCTATTTTCCCAGTTGGGGCCCCTGGGCTTATAGCATCCTGCTTTTCCAGTTAGGGTTGTAGCTTAGCAAGTAATAATTATAATAATGATAATAATAATAATAATTATTATTATTATTATTATTATTATTATTATTATTATTATTATTATTGCCCGTGTTTTGTCAGAGCTAACTCTTTGTGGGGGTGTAGATTTAGCCCTCCATTTTATAAACACTCCTTTCTGAGTGGGAATACTTATATACACCCCTTTCTGAGTGGGGATACTTGTAGACACACCTCTTTCTGAGTGGGGATACTTATATACACCCCTTTCTGAGTGGGGATACTTGTAGACACACCTCTTTCTGAGTGGGGATACTTATATACACCCCTTTCTGAGTGGGGATACTTATATACACCCCTTTCTGAGTGGGGATACTTGTAGACACACCTCTTTCTGAGTGGGGATACTTATATACAGTACACCTTTACTGACTGGGGATAATTATATACATCTCTTTCTGAGTGGGGATATATACACCCCTTTCTGAGTGGGGCTACTTATATACAGTACACCCTTTACTGAGTGGGGATAATTATATACATCCCTTTCTGAGGGGGATATATACACCCCTTTCTGAGTGGGGCTACTTATATACAGTACACCCTTTACTGAGTGGGGATAATTATATACATCCCTTTCTGAGTGGGGATATATACACCCCTTTCTGAGTGGGGATACTTAACTACTACCCTTTCTTGGTAGGGATGCTTATATACACCCTTTTCTGAGTGGGGATATTTATGTACACCCCTTTCTGAGTGAGTTTACTTATATACAACCCTTTTCGAGTGGGATACATGTATACTGTACTCTCCTTTTTGATTGGGGATACCTATGTACATCCCTTTCTGTGTGGGAATACTTATATACTGTACACCCCTTTCTGAGTGGGGATACTTAAATATACCTCTTTCTGAGTGGGATAGCAACAGCTGTACAAGTTAGGGCCACCCATACTAGGTGGGTTTGCTGTGTGCGATCAGACAAAAATCCCTCATCGTCACCAATCCGCACTGGACAGCCGGGTGATAAGCTGAACCTCAAACATGAATAACATGTCTGAGGCCTTTGTCCCGCAGTGGACTAGAAACGGTTACGTTTGTTTTGCTGTTTTGTTTGTTTATATACACCCAGGATTGTTTTGTATGTGTATTTGTATGCCAGTTATCTACACCCTTCCTTCTGCATTGCTAATTTCAAGGTCTGGAGTTCATTAACTTAAATTGCTTGCAATATTCCTGTTCATTATTTATAATAAAAGCTATTTTCCTTTAGTCTCAATTGCAAAAATTACCCTCGCATCATTGCAAAATTCCTGTTTTATGTTTAATTTCGTTACAGCCGTTAAAATGCTAGTTCTTAACTCTTAGTGAGTATTTCGGCATAATAATTAGCAAGTTGCTATAATTAGTCTTGAACACGCATTCAGTGGTCCCTAGCCCCAAGGTCAAGACCGAAAGTTGGGTCGATAATCCATTATTAGGGCGTCGTTAATAATTTGCGTGTTATCAATTACTGTTATTGAAATTTATAACCTAATTTTCATCCTTCCACCTTAAGAGAAATTTCTGGATTTCATCTTTGTAAGCAATGGTTGTTGTTGTCATTATTATTATTATTATTATTATTATTATTATTATTATTATTATTGTTGTTGTTGTTGTTGTTGATGTAAATCTATTGAGAGCTGAAATGGGAATTTGGCGTTGGCCTTTCAAGCCATAACTTGACCTTTCTTGAGAACAAAGGTCACCAGACTTCAATGGACGAATCTGAATGAATGCGCTTATGGGGGGTGGGGGGGATTTCAACATCCAGAATGAGGCCCCCCCCCCTACTCTCCTTTTAGCTCTTCTGTATTCCTTTAGTCACTATGTCTCCTTTTAGTTCCTATGTATCGCTTTAGTCCCTTTATTTCTCTTTAGCCCTGTCTCCCCCTAAGTTCCTGTCTCCCTTTAATTCCTGTATCCCTTTACCTCCTATGTCTCCCTTTAGCCTTATGTTTCCCCTTAAGTTCCTATGTCTCCCTTAAAACCCTATGTCTCCCTTAAATCCTTCAGTCTTCCTTTAGTCCTTCTGTCTCCCTTTATTCACTGTCTCCCTTTATTCCCTGTGTCTCCCTTTAGTCCCTCTGCCTCCCTTTATTCCCTGTACCTCCCTTTAGTCCCTCTTCCTCCTTTTATTCCCTGTCTCTCTTTAGTCCCTCTTCCTCCCTTTATTCCATGTCTCCCTCTAGTCCCTCTTCCTCCTTTTATTCCCTGTCTCCCTTTAGTCCCTCTTCCTCCCTTTATTCCCTGTCTCCCTTTAGTCCCTCTTCCTCGCTTTATTCCCTGTGTCTCCCTTTAGTCCTTCTACCTCCCTTTATTCCCTGTGTCTCCCTTTAATCCCTATGTCTCCCTTTATTCCATAAGCCTCCCATAAATCCCTATGCCTCCCTTAAATCTCTATGCCTCTTAAATCCCTATGCCTCTCTTTATTTCCTAAGCCTCCCGTAAATCCATATGCCTCCCTTAAATCCCTATGCCTCCCTTAAATCTGTATGCCTCCCTTAAATCTGTATGCCTCTTAAATCCCTATGCCTCTCTTTATTCCCTATGCCTCCCTTAAATCTCTATGCCTCCCTTAAATCTGTATGCCTCTTAAATTCCTATGCCTCTCTTTATTCCCTATGCCTCCCGTAAATCCCCATGCCTCCCTTGAATCCCTATGCCTCCCTTGAATCTCTATGCCTCTTAAATCCCTGTGCCTCTCTTTATTCCCTATGCCTCCCTTAAATCCCCATGCCTCCCTTAAATCCCCATGCCTCCCTTAAATCTCTATTCCTCTTAAATCCCTATGCCTCCCTTAAATCCCTATGCCTCCCTTAAATCCCTATGCCTCCCTTAATTCTCTATGCCTCTTAAATCCCTATGCCTCCCTTTATTCCCTATGCCTCCCTTAAATCCTTATGTCTCCCGTAAATCCCTATGCCTCCCTTAAATCTCTATGCCTCTTTATTCCCTATGCCTCCCTTTATTCCCTATGCCTCCCTTTATTCCCTATGCCTCCCTTAAATCCCTATGCCTCCCTTAAATCTCTATGCCTCTTAAATCCCTGTGCCTCCCTTTATTCCCTGTGCCTCCCTTAAATCCCTATGCCTTCCTTAAATATCCAGGCCTCTTAAATCCCTATGTCTCCCTTAAATCTCTATGCTTCCCTTAAATCCTATAGCTCCCTTAAATCCCTGTGCCTCCCTTAAATCCTATAGCTCCCTTAAATCCTATAGCTCCCTTAAATCCCTGTGCTTCCCTTAAATCCTATAGCTCCCTTAAATCCCTGTGCTTCCCTTAAATCCTATAGCTCCCTTAAATCCTATGTCTCATTTTAACCTCTATCTCCCCTTAACCCCTTCCATTTACGAAAAATCCTCTTTAGCTCCCCTTAGCCCAATCTCTTCCATTCCTCCAAGCTCCATTCACCCCCCCCCCCCAAAAAAAAAATATCCCTCCAGCCACTTAATCTTTACCCCCCCCCTCACCCCCTCTCTCTTTCATTCTTTCACAAAGCCTGGATGATGCAGATTGCAAGAGACTCGAATGGAGGAAAACTGTGTCTACTCTTCCGAAGAGAATTTTACGGAGTTTACTTACACTTTGTTTGTTCGTCAGGAGCTTGTGTTTGTTTGTAAAAGGGATCTTTAGGATGTCGGGGATCCTTTTCAGGAGTCTCTGAAGTGGATGGGATGTGTTTAGATGTTTAGATCTTGGCTTTTTTTTTTTTTTTTTTTTTTTTTTTTTTTTTAAGCCAAATTTAGGAATACTCGATAGATGATTTTTATTTATTTTCATGTATTTTATTTAGAATAATTTTGATATTTTTTTTTTATGTGTTTTTGTTTGAATTTATTTATTTATGTTCCATTGATTTATTTTTGGTGTTTTCGGGTTCGATGTTAGGATGATTAAATTGCGTTTGTAGTCTCTTGCTTAGTTTTGTAAATTGCCCATGACAATAAAACTGTACATTTTCAATCTCTCTCTATCTCTCTCTCTCTCTCTCTCTCTCTCTCTCTCTCTCAGCTCATTTTATATAGTTTAAAAACTTGTATACCCACTAAAATTTCATGGTATGCATAATATGTTCATATATATATATATATATATATATATATATATATATATATATATATATATGTGTGTGTGTGTGTGTTTGTGTGCGCGCGCGCGCGCATGTACACCTACGTAGGTTGATTCCATATGGTGTTAACCTCCGATTCTCAACCCTGTCTCTTTTATTCCAACTAAATACTCCATTTCACTGCTTAAGCCAACAAACCCCAATATATTCTCAAAGAAATAAGCCTAATCCGATCCATAAAGTCTCTCTCGTAAGACGAGATTAATAAACAAGCGTTAGCTTTGTCCTTTAGCTCCAAGATAGAAGCATTCTTGAGAGCACCTGGCCTATCAAGAGACTGTGACGACTCAATGATATCTGGCTTTACTGATTAACAATCCATTTTATTCCCGCTGGTATGATACAACGAACAGTGCAACAGACCAACAGACTTTTGAAGGTTTAAAGGACGCTCATGATTGGCTGAGGCAAGAGACAGTGATATTGCCCTATGAAGCAGGGCAATGCCCTAGAGACTGACCATATTACATATGATCAGCGCCCAAGCTTCCTTTCCACGCAAGCTAGGACCAAGGAGGATCAGGCAATGGCTGGTGATGACTCAGCAGATAGACCTATATGCTCCCCCAAACCCCCATCCTTAGCTCACAAGGATGGTGAGTTTGCAGCCACTAAAGGAACTAAAGAATTTGAGCTGGACTGGAAACCCAGTCTGGCGATCATCAGACGGAAACGTTACTAGTAGGCCACAAAAATCTGAAATGACCTGTTCCTTGTGTAGCACAAAAATATATGATGATGTTGGAGCGGGACTCGAACCCCGTTTTGGCGATCACGAGGTGGAGACGTTACCATTAGGCCACAACAACCTGAAACGACCTGTCCTTGTGTAGCACAAAGAAGTAGATTAATGTTTGAGTGGGACTCGAACCTGGCGGATATGTTACCAGTGGGCCACAACAACCCCAAATGACCGGTTCCTCGTGTAGCACAAAAATGTATGTTGTTGTTTGAGTGGGACTTGAACCCCAGTCTGGCGATCACCAGACGGAGACGTTACCATTAGGCCACAACAATCCGAAATTACCTGTTCCTTGTGTAGCATAAAAAGATATATGTTGATATTGGAGCGGCGGGACTCGAACCCCAGTCTGGCGATCACCAGACGAATACGTTTCCAGTAGGCCACAATACCCGAAATGACATGTTCCTTGTGTAGCACAAAATATATGTTGATATTGGAGCGGGACTCGAACCCCAACCGGCGATCACAAGGCAGAGACCTTACCAATAGGCCACAAACACCCGAAATTCTTCGTGTAGCACAGAAACCTATGTTGACGTCCATCTACTTCCATAGATGGAATCGCTCGTTTTATCTTATATATTTTAGGGCCAGATAAGAGTGTCGGTGTTGTCATAAGGGTATAGGGTGTCTTCTCTCCTTTCAAGACACTCTTGTCCAGGTCTAATTTGCTTATAACGAACGCAACAATGTACCTTTGATGTAGACGGCTGCCGCCAAGTGCTGACGCTGTCTCCTGTCAAGCAATGTAATCCTTTGCCTGCTGAATGAGAGAGAGAGAGAGAGGAGGAGAGAGAGAGAGAGAGAGAGAGAGAGAGAGAGAGAGAGAGAGACTATCTCCAGGACCTATTAAAGAGCTGATACCAGAGAGAGAGAGAGAGAGAGAGAGAGAGAGAGAGAGAGAGATTTAGGAATTATTTACATATTCTGTTGTTCTATTACAAGGAAGGACAATCTAACAACTTAGGAATGTAATATTTGTGAGAGAGAGAGAGAGAGAGAGAGAGAGAGAGAGAGAGAGAGAGATTTGGGGATTATTACATATCCTGATGTTCTATCACTATGAAGTACAATTTAACGACTGAGAAATATAATTTTTGAAAGGAGAGAGAGAGAGAGACGAAGATAGAGAGAGAGAGGAGAGAGAGAGAGAGAGAGAGAGAGAGAGAGAGAGAGAGAGAGAGAGTTTTAGTTACTTAATTATTGTTATTATTATTATTATTGCTAAGCTGAAACCCTAGTTGAATGCTACATACGTTTAATGAAAATAAAATTGGATTTAAAACTTTTATTATAAAAGTATTCACGAGTCTATATATTTATTATTTTAAAAAATATTTAGATATGTAAAAGAAATTTTTTTTCCATGTATATATACGATGAGTATATATGTTATGAATTGTAAGATTATAAATGTGTATTTCATAATAAAAGAAACAAAAATAATATAACCATGAGTTAGCAATGCACGTGCAACGGTACTTACTGTGCCAAAGTTCTCAAAATTGTCATCCAATGCACTAAGCAGTAATTTCTTAAATATAAGATTTTATAGTTTATATATGAAAGTTTGATTTTACTGTTCTAACTTTTTTCTTGATATTTTATTTTAATCGTCATTATGTTCTTTTTAGCTTATTCACCCTTATTTCCTTCTTCGCTGAGCTATTCTTTCTTGTTGGAACCCTTGGGCTTAAAGCATCTTGCTTTTCTAATTAGGGTTGTGGCTTAGCAAGCAATAATAATAATAACATATGGTCAGTCTCTAGGGCATAGTCCTGCTTGACAGGGCAATGTCACTTTCCCTTGCCTCTGCCATTCATGATTAGCCCTTTAAAAATCTAACACACATTTAAAACGCTTAATTTTCCTTTACGCGTCAGCATCAATGGCGCCAATGATAACCATGTGTTTGTTGGACAGTTATGAACGAAATGTGCAGCGTAGCACGTCGATGTTGTTGTTGTTGTATATTGTCTGACTCCTATAATTCAGTATACGGAGATAACCTGGATAAGTGTCTTCTTTATTGTCGAAGTTTGCTCTGGCTGTAGTGCCTTAACTTTTAAGAGTTGTTGTTGTTAATGTTGTTTGTTGTAAATTGTCTGATTCTTATAATTCGGTAGCCCGTAGATAACCTGGATAAGTCTTCTTTATTGTCGAAGTTAGCTTGGCTGTAGTGCCTTAACTTTTAAGAGTTGTTGTTGTTAATGTTGTTGTTGTTTGTAAATTGCCTGGCTCTTGTAATTCAGTAGCCCGTAGATAACCTGGATAAGTCTCTTTATTGTCAAAGTTTGCTTGGCCTGTAGTGGCCTTAACTTTTAAAAGTTGGTTGTTGTCTAATGTCGTTGTTGTTGTTGTAGATGCCTGGCTCTTATAATTCAGTAGCCCGTAGATAACCTGGATAAGTCTCTTCTTTATTGTAGAAGTTTGCTTGGCTGTAGTGCCTAACTTTGAAAAGTTGTTGTTGTTGATATTGTTGTTGTAGATTGCCTGGCTCTTATAATTCTGTAGCCCGTAGAGAACCCGGAGTTTGCCGAAATTTTCTCGGGTCTGAATTGCCTTAACTTATTAAAACGTTTGCATTTAATGGTTTGTTTACTCCTTCAGCAGATTGATTATCTGTGGTCAGTATGTTTTAGACCCTGTGTCAGCATTCTTTGTGGACAGTAAATAGAAAACGGCGCTATGTTGCCATTGCTATTGGGATATAAGTTTTTTCTTATCTGATAGAAATGTGGGTGTAACAAGAGCGAGGACCAATTATCGAACTATCAAGGCTAGGGAATAGTTTAAGAAGTTTTAAGTATTAGTAGTTAGAGTTCTCATGCTTTAGGGTACACTGGGCTCACTATCCTATCTCATTGCTCTTGCTCTTGTTTTTGTTAAAGTTTTTATAGTTTACATATGAAATATTAATTTTAATGTTGTTACTCTTAAAATATTTCATTTTTCCTTGTTTCCTTTCCTCACTGGGCTATTTTCCCTTTTGGGCCCCTGGGCTTTATAGCATCATGCTTTTTCAACTAGGGTTGTAGCATAGCTAGTAATAATAATAATAATAATAATAATAATAATAATAATAATAATAATACGGAATAGCTTAGGAAGTTGATATTAGTAAGAGTAATTTTAAAGCGTGGTTTAACCATAAGTTTATTATATGTAAATATAAATTTTTGTTAAGTTTTATATTTATTATTTTTACCATTACATTTACATAGTAAATTCTTCCTTTTATCATATTATATTTTATTATATTATATTGGCAATCACTTTCAATGGGGTTGGCCTTATACAATAAAGATTATGTATTTCCCAAGGTTAATACTGATATAATGATGTTTCCAATTTATTGTAAAGATGGTACTCTCCCTCTTCTCTCTCTCTCTTCTCTCTCTCTCTCCTCTCTCTCTCTCTCTCTCTCTCTCTCTCTCTCTCTCTCTCTCTCCTTCTTCTTATTCTTCTTTTTCTTCTTCTTCTTTATCTTCTTCTTCTTCTTCTTCTCTCTCTCTCTCTCTCTCTCTCTCTCTCGTCTCTCTCTCTCTCTCTCTCTCTCTCTCTCTCTCTCTGTCTTCTTCTTCTCTTCTTCGTCTTCTTCTTCTCTTCTTCTTCTTCTTCTTCAAAGTAGTATTTGTTTCACAGGTCAACTACTTCCTTTACCTCCCTGAACGAACTAATTTTCTAAAATTATACGTCATGTCTTCTTATGTCCGGATTAGTCAGTAAAGAATTTCTTACAACTTATATGTTAGAACAAGTTGTCGGTTTTGTGACTATAATTCTTTTTCCACGTAAGTTGTTTGTCTTCAGAAGAATTTCTTATGTTTTGAAGTTACGAATATATAGTATATATATATATATATATTATATATATATATATATATATATATATATACTGTATATATATATATATGTATATATTATGTATAATTATATATATATATATATAGATATATATATATATATATATGTATATATATATTAAAGGTCAATAAAAGTACCCTCTAATATTGTCACGTGTCAAAGGTCTGAAAAGAAAACTAAAAAGAATTCGTATAGTTTCCTTCTTATAGTTTGTCCTCTTAATTTTGATTTTGTTTACCCGAATCCAGATGACCCATGAATAAACCAGGACTACCTCTTGTCTAAATAGCATCTCCTACCGCTCTTGCGCCCAGTTACTAACTGTTCTTTAGAATACATTTCTAAGCAACGTTCCAGCCCACTCCTTAACGATTTATTCAGCAGCATACTTGTCTTAAGTGATATAAAGTAAGGATTTATTTTTCTCTTTTTGGGGGAAGAAACTCAGAGAGGTCGATCCTTGCAAGATGTTGACTCAAGATGCAGAGATAAAAGAACACCTTGCTGTTGCAAACTGTGTGTGTGTATGTGTGTGTGTGTTCTCCCGAGTCTGTTGACCGCTGACCGTGGCGGGGTTAGTAAGACCCGCCCCTATCCATAGGGCAGCAACCCCAAACTCTTACTATACTACCCTTATATTATGCCCCCCCCCTCAACTCTCCATACCAACCCTATATTCTTCCGAAGGTCTTCGATCCGCGGGTTTGGCTCGATTCGATGTCATCCTTGTCTCTGCGTCTGTCGGTTCGATGTCCTTCTTGTCTGTACTACTGTCGATTCGATATAATCCTTGTTCTGTGTGTCTGTCGCTTCAGTGTCTTCCTTGTCTGTGCGTCTGTCGCTTTGATGTCATCTTGTCTGTGCGTCTGTCGTTTTGATGTCATTCTTGTCTGTGTGTCTGTCGCTTTGATGCCATTCTTGTCTGTGCGTCTGTCGCTTTGATGTCATCCTTGTCTGTGTGTCTGTCACTTTGATGTCATTCTTGTCCTGTGCGTCTGTCGCTTCAATGTCATCCTTGTCTGTGCATCTGTCGCTTTGATGTCATTCTTGTCTGTGCGTCTGTCGCTTTGATGTCATCCTTGTCTGTGTGTCTGTCACTTTGATGTCATTCTTGTCTGTGCGTTCTGTCGCTTCAATGTCATCCTTGTCTGTGCATCTGTCGCTTTGATGTCATTCTTGTCTGTGCGTCTGTTGCTTCGATGTCTCCCTGTCTGTGCGTCTGTCGCTTCAATGTCATCCTTGTCTGTGCGTCTGTCGCTTTGATGTCATTCTTGTCTGTGTGTCTGTCGCTTCAATGTCATCCTTGTCTGTGCGTCTGTCGCTTTGATGTCATTCTTGTCTGTGTGTCTGTCGATTCAATGTCATCCTTGTCTGTGCGTCTGTCGCTTCGATGTCATCCTTGTCTGTATGTCTGTCGCTTATAAATGGTGTTGACAGAAGGGGAAGATGGGCGTTGTGGGCGCCGAGGAATATCTGAGGCGGGGGAAGGCTGTTTCTAGCCATTGGAGTGGGCGGTTTCCTCAAAGGAGAGCTTTTGCAAACATCCCTCTGCCTCATGGGTGGATGATGTTGGTGAAAGATGTTGATGGTTGGTGCCTTTTTGGTGCTGAGAGCGGTGATGATGACGATGATGATGGTGATGATGATGTTGTAGATCAAGATTGATTGAGATTAAGATACGTCGAGTAAATACACAGAAATAGTTGTGTCCGGTTTACTTCGGAGCTAAATGCCAGAAAATAAGTAAAAGAAAAGTAAGCCCCAAGAGAAATTAGTTCACTAAACTTTAAATTTGGCTCCAAAAAGCACCAGAAGAGTTGGAAGACCCAGGTCTTATATGGCTGTGGACTATGAAGCGTGAAGTAGGTAATGAATGAATGGAGAAGTATTGATTTAAAAGCTCAAGATAGAGACGACTGGCGAAATCTAACTGAGGCCCTTTGCGTCGATAGGCGTAGGAGAAGATGATGATGGTAATGATGATGATGATGATTGTATTAAATTACCTTTAATTTCATAACGACGGAAATGTACCTTTAGGTAAATAATACTTGACTTTCCAAACTAAAAAAAAAACAAAAACCTAAGAAAGAAAGCAAAAGGTTATTTATATACTGTAGGAAAGACTCCGCGCAAGGTTATCTAAGAAACTAAGAAACTAATCTGTTGTTTGATATCGAAGAACAATAGTAAGTAGTTCCTTAGCTTTTTATACTTACGATTTCTATACGTAATCCACTGCAGGGCAAAGTTCTCAGACATGCCTTCCACTCGCGTCTGTTTTATAGTCTTTCTATGGCAGTCTACATCCGGAAATTTCCATAGTTCATCAATCCTTCGTTTTCTCTTCC
>NC_090731.1:153825266-153828130 GCF_036898095.1 Palaemon carinicauda
TTTAGGATGGTGTGCAAGTTCCAATGCACCACCTGTTATACTGCATCGTCTCATAATATGAACGGATAATATCTTGCGGTCTGAGATGAATCACTTATAGATAATAAATTAAAATAACCAGGTGATAAGCTATCATCTACTTTTATTGAAGATTTTGACAGATTATATACATAAATTTGGCTTGTATCAAAATCATCTGTAATTTCAAAAGTATCTTGATTTTTTTTTATGTAAACAGAAAACACAATATGAATTGAAATGTGTTGTTTATTTTTTTTTTTACGATGTAAACAGGAAGCTTAATAGTATTAAAATTTAAAACTGCTATTATTATTATCATTTATTATTATTAGTAGTAGTATTATAGTCTGTCCAGAATGTCATGAAACATAGAGTAGGTTTCCGACGTTGCCGCTTTGCGTCAATTTCATTCATTAAATCTCACTTAAGGCGAAAAAACAGTGTAGATTTGGCATACACTATGCCACATCTCTCTCTGTCTCAGGTCAGGAAGGTTAAGTAGCTTATCACTTTGGTTCTGATACCCAAGCGTGACGGTTTAAGATGGAAGGCTCCCCACGACAGCAATTAAGTGCTCAGACGCGAAAAGTCATATTCAATGTCCATGAGTACTTCAAAAGGGAGAAAGAAGACAAAACTGTTATGCACGGCTTTGACAAGGCAGTACAACGTACAATGAATGCAACTAAGCAGTGCAGAAGTACGATATATCGCATTTGTAAGGAAGGAAAAGACAGCTTAGAAGAAAATGAAGCTCCCGTTTTTAACGTAAAGAAAAGGAAAAGACCACCAACTGTAACCAACATCGATGGATTTGATCAGTGCGTTTTACGAAGGACAGTTCTCGGTTATTATGTCAGAAAGGAAAATCCAACGCTGGATAGCATTCTACTTGAAGTCAAAGAAAATATTGGATTTAGTGGATGCAGAGAATCTTTACGTAAGATACTTAAAGAAATTGGATTTAAATACGGAAGAGTTAACGGGCGGAAATTTCTACTGGAGAGAAGTGATATTGCAAGTGCCAGGACCAAGTTCCTACGTGACATGAAAAATATTAGGGGTACAGGAAAATAGTCTGTTATATTTCTGGATGAAACCTGGATTAATCAGAATTATACAGTCACCAAGTGTTGGATGGATGAAAGTTCGACAGGAGCAACTGGAATAAACCCACCAATCAGGAAAGGGAATAAAATTATCATTTTGTATGCTGGATCTGAGCAAGGATTCGTGCCAAATGCACAGTTGGTATTCCAAGCAAAGAACGACAGTGACTATCACCACCAAATGAATCACATTGTATTCGAAAAATGGTTTCGAGAGCAGCTCATACCCAATATACCACAACAGTCCGTCATAATTATGGACAACGCATTATACCATTCAGTGCAAAGTGACAAACCTCCTACCATGGCAAGCACAAAGGGAGCGATCCAAGACTGGTTAAGAAATAAAGGTGAAAATCCCCCAGAATATCTGACGAAGTGTGAATTGCTTGAAATGGTGAAAGCAGTGAAACATGGAAATGCTCCAAAATATGTCATCAACAAAATATCTTATGAAAAAGGTCACAGGGTCGTAAGGCTGCCACCTTATCACTGCCATTATAGTGCAATTGAACTCATTTGGGCGCAGGTTAAAGACTATGTAGCCAAAAGGAATACATTTAAAATGGCAGATCTAACATCTTTGCTGCAAGTGGCACTGTCATGCGTGACAGCAGAAAATTGGAAAAATGCCGTTAATCATGTTGAAGACATCATTATAAAAGACACAGAGAATGATGTTGCTGTGAATCAGTTTATTGATTCATTTGTTATAGAAGTAACTTCATCTGATGAAGAATAGTATAGAACACATTAATGCTGAAAAACACTGGAGGATTATCTTGATTTAATTTAATGAAAACTTCTGTTTTATTTTGTTGTTTAGTTTTATCCTGTGACGGTAAACAACACATATTTTTGTAAACAATTTATTTTATGGGACAAATCTTCATTGATTTCACTGCGTACATTTGTTTTACTCCTTGTTTCTATGTTAGAGGTTTCATCCTCATATGAAAATTTACTTCCTGTTAACCAAGACAATTTTATTCTTATACTAAAACTGTGCCTTATTTTAAAGAAAATGTCTATTAATTTTATCGTTTCATTATCCTAAAATCCAAGAAATTGTTTTAATGGAGAAAAGTAATATTTCATGAAATATTTGATGTTGGCACATTCATCAATTCTACAACAAATATGGTAAGGAGGAGAGAGAGAGAGAGAGAGAGAGAGAGAGAGAGAGAGAGAGAGAGAGATGCCAGGCTACAGATATCTTCAAGAACCTGACTACACATTTGATAATGTTCAAATATAAACTGATTCAATCAGAATTCAAATTATATAAAGAATAAAAGTTAAAGCTTTATGAGTAATAAAGCTCAAAAACATTTAGTACATTAAGATTCCAGTATTGTACTGAACTAGATTGATCATGGGTACAAAACGTTAAATTTTTATTTTTCATCTGAGATGGATCTCTTCAAAGTTGTAGAAATACTGTGATATGTATTAAAGGACATTTACTTGTCTCCCGTACTTTATATGGCGCTCGAACTCTCCCTAAAAAAAAAAAAAAAATTTACATGAATGTTTTTAAAATAAACAAAGCAATCAACTTTATGAGCTGTTTTCGAAACACAAGGTCAACTTAATCCACAACAACCATTCAGCTTTTGTGTGACTGGAAAGATCCAGATTATGGGATTAAAAAGGAAATTTTACGACCGTATTAAAGGACCCGGAATGGAAGGATGCTGGGATTAGCTTGAGTCAGATTAAAAGTCTTGAGGA
>NC_090731.1:153828630-153841130 GCF_036898095.1 Palaemon carinicauda
AATTCCGAAGGTAGACAACAGATGGAAAAAACAAGTTAACGGAAGTGAGCAATCATACAGTTTTAAATGCGGAAAGTTAAAGTCGTAATCATATGTTTTTGCAAGGAGGGTATGCCAAATTAGTCGTTTTTTATTGGTTTAAGTTTTTTGTTTAGATTTTAGTATATACCAAATGATATTTATTTATTTGAGGATGTTGGTGTCCATTTTAATTTGTTTATTAGAGTTGTATAATTATGTATTGTTTGTAAATCGTTGAAATACAGTACTTATTTGACACAACTCTATAACTCTAGGATATTGGAGTTCATTTTCATTTGTTTATTAGAGTTGTATAATTATGTATTGTTTATAAATCTTCTTCTTTGGCTACATCTTTTCCCACTTTTATGTGGGGTCGATGTTTCTGGTCAGCTTTCTCCATCTACCTCTGTCCCACACTTATTTGACACAACTCTATAACTATAAGATATTGGTGTTCATTTCCATTTACTTATTAAGAGTCGAATAATTATGTACTGTTTGTAAATCGTTGAAATACAATACTTACTTGACACAACTCTATAGTTACATAATGTAACCTTAAGGTACCGAATTTACTAGCTTATGAAATTTAATTTTATGAATAGAAAATAGATAGTAAAGGGACAAATTTTGTAATTTACTATTTTATGGAATATAATTTTATAACTAGAAACCAAATCATAACACGAGCAGTTTGTTAATGCATTTACTAGCTTACGGAATTTATTTGAGAATTTTTTTTAATCCATTTAATAGCTTAAGAAATATAACTTTATGATTAGAAAAAAAATTATTAAACCAAGATTTTTCTTGATGCATTTACTAGCTCATGAAATATAATTTCATAGCTTGAAAAATCGAAAAAAAGATGAATTTTATTAATGTATTTACTAGCTTATGAAATGTAATTTTATAAATAGAAAACAAATCGTAAAATTAGGAATTTTATTAATGCATTTGATAGGTTATGAAATATAATTTCATAACATGAAATAAAATTGTAAGAAGATGAATTTTGTTAATGCATTTACTAGCTAATGAAATATGATTTTATAATGAAAATTCATCGTAAAGCGAGGAGTATTATTAATGTATTTAATAGCTAATGAAATATAATTTTATGATTAAAAAAATCGTAAAGCGAGGAGTATTATTAATGTATTTAATAGGTAATAAAATATAATTTTATAACTAGAAACAAAATGTTTAACAAGCAATTTTCTTAATATGATAAAATTGTGATGACCATACACCAAAGATGAATTTTGTTAATGCACTTACTAGCTTATGCAATATAATTTTATGCTTAGAAGAATATCTTAAAACGATAAATTTTGTTGATGTATTTAATAAAAAAGTGTGATGCCTATATACCATTTGCCCGCACTCACACAAAAGAAAGAATAAAGAAAATCTGGCTATCAGTCCTCCATGCAAAGGGATTTTCGTGAGTCGGTTGATTGACCTCCACAAAGGAAAGATGACTGAAGATCAAGGAGGGAATATTTCGAGAGAGGCTAAAATCCGTGGGAAATGCAACGGGAAGAATAGAATCGATTATGTAATGATAGTAATAAGGGTTGTGATGGCCGTCATAAGAATGCTAACGATAGCGGGCCGAGCTGAGGTGCTCAGAATGATTCAGAGTGGAGAAGAGGTGAAAATTTGCTGTTATTTTTTTTTAATGGAAGAGTGTTTTTTTTCTTATGGAAACTGAAAATTAAACAAAAAGGTGAAAACTTGCAAGGTATTTTTGTTAATGGAAGTTTCTTTTTTTTTTTTAAGAAAACTTATAATTAGATAAAAAAGGGGAAAACTTGCCCAGATATATTTTGTTATTGGACGAGTTTTTTTTCTCAATGAAACTGAAAATTAAACAAAAAGGTGAAAACTTGCACATGTATTTTTTTGTTAATGGAAGAGTCTTATTTAAGAAAATTAAACAAAAAAAATGAAAACTTGCTCATATATTTTTCTGAATGGATTTAATAAGAAGAATAAAAAAAAAATGATTCAGAACAGAGAAGAGGTGAAATTTTTAGTGATAATGATTGTGTTGATGGTAATTTTAATGGCATCTAATCAGTTTTATAGAAAGGGGAGTGTGAAAAATTATTTGATGGTGAAAAAGGGAATGTCTGATGGTGAGTAAAGCACTAAGAGGGATATTTTTTTAGGGATAGTGATAATCGCATTGATTGTTGATGATTGTGAATTCAAGTGCGTCAAACCAGTTTTATTGGAAGTGTGAACGATCGGATGATTTAATTGTATGTATACTCAATTTTTTTAATGAGGCGCATTTACACCGCCGTGCAGCGGTGCCCTTTTAGCTTGGAAAAGATTCCTGCTATCTGCTTGGTTAGAATTATCTTGCCCAACCAATCAACGATCAGAAACTTTTTCGAGCTAAAAGGGCACCCATGCGAGTCCGTGCAACTCTGCCCTCACTAAAAAGGATTGATTATAGTTAGGGATATGACTTCTGATGATTCTAGTTTGAAGGAATATTTTTACGAAACTTGCCTAGGAAGGTCATTAATTATTAATATTCTATATTATTGTTATAATTATTATTATAATTATTATAATTATTATTATTGTTGTTATTATTGTTATTATTTCAGTAACGCCTTGGAGATCGATAAAGGAATTATTATTATTATTATTATTATTATTATTATTATTATTATTATTATTATTATTATTATTATTATTATTATAAAAAATTACATTCGCGAACGAGGCGCCAACACAAGAGCCCGTGTCTTGCATAGGGCAAGGCAATCTTGACAAACAGACAGACACGTTATGGACCCACGAAAGTGTTTCGCGTAGATTCGAAGTGGACCAGAGTTTGTCGTCTGGAAGGAATTGGTGAAGGAGGAGGATCTTCTCTTGGCCCTGTTACCGTGGGAACCTTGCGGTGGTCTTGCTTCGCCACAAGACAATCAGGAGGTTCCTTTTCCTCCTCCTTAACAAACAGCTGATTCCTCAGCAATGCTTTGAATTTAGACTGCGTAAAACTTAGTAATATTTTCCCTGGCGTTGTCTTATGGTATTGAAATTCATGTCATGATTTGCGTGGAGTGAATGAATGTACTGTATGTGGTTATGCCTTAAACGATTTTTCTTGCTGGGAATTGATTGTTGTGCTTTATCATGATTTAAAACAATTTCTAACAGTTTTTTGAACGTCTATGACAGTTTTGTTAACCTCGACGGCAGTTTTTGAATCGATATGATTTTAATGCAAAGACAAAATACTGTATCAAAATGTCTTCAATTGTTAAGTAGTATTAGAAACGGCTTCAGTTCAATAAGTAAGTTGTATAAACTAGACTTTAGCGGTTTTTATTAAACACCTATTCAGTTTGAATGTTGCCATTTTGAAATCAGTTCACTTAAAGATTATATGAAATATTTATGCTTTCCTTTGCCGCTTAACATTTTTAGTGTTTGGTAAAAGGTTAACTTACATATTGGCACTTGGTGTTAAATGATATAATTAACAAAAGGCACACTGCCAATAACTATGTTAACTACTGCCCTGCAGTTGGACTATTTAGTCAAAGTTTAGGCTCACCGCCATTAAAGTGGTTGATGACTGAAGAGGCATGTGATCGCAAAAAACCCAATGCCATGTGCAATGCTATTAGAAGCCGCCATCAGGCAACCAACCCCTTAACTTAGGGATGATGATGGGAAAGAAGAATGATATCGGTAGCCAATTTAATGCACCCAGTTCGGTGGGTGCCATGTGAGAGTAACCTATAAATAAAGTGGTTGATCACAGAATGTATTCAATTTCCATTGAAATGTAAGAGGAGAGGAAGCTCTCTGCTTCCCTCATAACGCCAGCTTCCCTACCACAACAAAAGAACATTGGGCTATTGTTTTTGCCTTCAGCTTTTATTTATTTTTTTTTTTTTTTTTTTTTTTTGGAAGACTAGAAAGCGTGGGTAATTAGTCGGTAACGAATAGGATATATGGTGTTAATTTTCTGATTCTTTGTTCCGATTGCAATTGTGAAATAGTTTTTGGAGTATTGAAGGACTTTTGTCATTTAGTTTCTTGGAATATTCAGTGGTGTGAATGGAATAAGGTTAAAAATTATTTTTAAACTTTATGAATATTTTGTATACATGCGCGATGTAAGATGTGTATTTACACACACATATACACACTATATATATATATATATATATATATGAAAAATACCTGTATGTATCTTCCCTATATAATAAAGAGTAGGTTTCTGGCTATATATATATATATATATATATATATTTACCCTGTCACACTGGCATTGCCAAACTTATGTCTACTCGGTCTCCCCCCGTCACTCGAGTAGTAGGGAAGGGTAGTAGTTTTACCCTGATGAGATGGGGTAGACGAGAGGTCCCGCTCCGAAACCACAGTCTCCCGCAAATTGCCCAAACTACCGTGTTCTAGTTAGGACAAGGGGAGGGGTGGGAAGGGTTGATTATGTGTATGCATATCGATCTAGATATTTAGCCGTTATTTCTGACAGGTTGCGTACACTAGTATACATGTGCATATATTATGTATATATATATATATATATATATATATTATATGTATATACAGTATATGTATATACATTATATGTATATACAGTATATGTATATACATTACATGTACATACAGTATATGTATATATATGTATGTATATATGTATATGTGTGAATATATATATATATATATATATATATACTGTATGTATATTATGTATATATGTGTATATATGTTATATATACATATATATATATATGTAAATATATATACATACATACATACATACATACATACATACATACATTGTGTATGCATTCTATGTTAGTATATAAAAAACCATCACCAATTTGAATGCGGTATATATGTCATGTTAGTAAAAGAACGTTAATCGTACGAAATGAGTCTTTGACTTTCACTATATTAGCATATTAAGGTTTTGCAAACCTTATGGTTTTGTTGGTTAAGTCTCCTGCAGATGTTTTCTATTCGCGAAGTATTTGAAGGATGGGACGTTTTCCTGGTTTCTGGAGTTTGCAACATGAATGTAGTCTCTCTCTCTCTCTCTCTCTCTCTCTCTCTCTCTCTCTGTGATTTTTGTAGTTTTTAGCATATATGTAATTAGTTCTCTCTCTCTGGTTTTTGTAGTTTGCAACATATATGTAATTGCTCTCTCTCTCTCTCTCTCTCTCTCTCTCTCTCTGCTTGTAGTTTAGTTTTTATCTTAAAATGTAGTTTCTCTCTCTGATTTTCGTAGTTTGCAACATATATGTAGCCTCTCTCTCTCTCTCTCTCTCTCTCTCTCTCTCTCTCTCTCTCTCCTGTTTTATCTGTATGCAATGGTCATAAGTGGTCACAAATATGATGATTTGATTTCAGCATTGCTCAATTTTCGGTTTACCAAATTGTTCTTCCCAACTGATGTCTCTCCTGTTACTCAGCTAACCACTGGTTTTATTCCACCAACTGGAAGCTGTTAGATTTTGTAGAAAGTAAATATGTGTTGTGAAAGACATAAAAATGTGAATATGAAAGCTAATGAGTGTTACGTTATGCCATGCTGTTAGTCTTGTATTTAAATATTCTCTTAAAAATAGCAGAAGTTTGCCCTTGTCTTGCGTAATTGAAAATTTTGGCTTATTTTTCCTCTCTCTCTCTCTCTCTCTCTCTCTCCTCTCTCTCTCTCTCTTAATTCCTAGTAATATATCCATTAAATGCACTGTTATTCAAGGTTCATAAATAAGTGCTTCTTTATAACAGTGGATGGTAAACTTTTTTTTCGATTAGACTGTATTTTCCGTATAAAGGAACTGGTTTTTATGGCAATTTAATCCATCAAAGTTGGCGAACGTTGCCTTGCATACTTATATATATATATATATATATATATGTACATATATATATATATATGTATATATATATATGTATGTATGTATATATACATATATATACTGGATATATATATGTATATTAGTTGTATATATATGTATATATATACATATATGTATATACATATATATATATATATATATACTGTATATTATATATATATATATATTGTGTGTGTGTGTATGTGTGTGAGAGAATGTGCATACACAGTATGTATATATATATATATTATATATACATATAAAGAGAGAGAGAGAGAGAGAGAGAGAGAGAGAGAGTAGGATGCTTCTCGAAGGCATAACATTGAATGGGGCTAAACGAGAAATACCGGATGTTTGGTGTTGGTTTTTAATTTGACCTTCCATCGAGGAAAGAGGAAGAAGTTGAGACTGAGAGGGGGTGGGGGAGGGGGAGGGGAGGAGTGAGGAGGGGAGTGAGGGAAGGGGGTATTGTAGGATGATGTGTCGCAGATGATTAAACCTGATTGAAGTATTGAGTCAGAGTTGCAATTCAGGAGGTATTGCCTATTAGTATTGGCTGTAGTTTGGTGCTAATCACCTTTGATTGACGCTTAGATGATACGATTGACAAGGATCTCTCTCTCTCTCTCTCTCTCTCTCTCTCTCTCACTGGTACGATTGCCAGTAACACAAGGACTCTCTCTCTCTCTCTCTCTCTCTCTCTCTCTCTCTCTCTGGTAGATATACGAGGTGCCTCACAGTGAGGGACCTGAGGGAACCTAAACATAGATTAAGGCAAAATAAGGGCTGTGTGTATGTTAAACAAAAACAATTTGATGCTAATTCCCTTCCAATAGAAGACGGACAAACTGCAGCATATTTTAAAGAAATTGCCTTATCTTAGGAATGATATGCAATGGCTCAGAAAATTTGATACCCGACCGATGAGAAAATGGTATGCTTGAGTTGAAACCTTAATAATTTTTAATAGTCAGATTTTAGCAGATATCCAGTCAAGCCCTTATGTGAAGTCACTCTACTCAAAGCCAAGTCTGTATTGTCATTTATGAAGCATTCTTAGGGAATGTATTGAAATTGCATGTGCTGCTGAGACTGAATTTTTTTTTTGGTATATGAATCATGATGTCCTCAATGGATGGCTGTTATAGATTGTGCACTTTGATGATTTAGGTATTTTTTCACTAACAGAACTTTAGTTAAAGTTAAATTGATTTTGTATATATTGCTTGGCGAAACACGACATAAATAGATACCACAAGAAATTATCTTCTTATATAAATCATTAATTTTGTAGTATGTAAGATGCAACCCGAATTTCAACATTCATTTTATCAAATGGAATAGGAATTTTAACATTCATTTTATCAAATGAATTAGGAATTTTAACGTCCATTTTATCAAGTGAAACGCAAAATTAAAGGCCATGAGGTGCTACATGTTCTAGAATATGTTTTGAAAGGGTGGCTGGTCTGATAAGTATTACTCTCGAGATCATGACCTCGTTCAGTATCAGTGCGAATAGAAATTCAGATTTAGTAATTTCTACAAAGTAAATCTATATACACTGAGGAAAAAAATATTAACAGTTAATATCCCTATATGTATGTATGTTTGTATGTATGTATGTATGTATGTATACGCACACACATACACATACACACACACATATATATATATATATATATATGTATAATATATGTATATATATACACACCACACACACCCACACATATATATATATATATATATATGTATATATATATATATATATATATGTTTACATACATACAGACATACATGCATATCTTTATTCATATTTGCTTATTGATCTAAGATCTATTTTTCTATATAAGTCGTTATCTTCAAAGATAAAACTGAAGGTAATAACAAAACGTTACTCCAATTAGTCTGTCAAAAACCAGTTACAGCCACTAATTTCTAACTATCATCAGAGCTACAATGATTGGACAATGGAACTACAAAAAACTACAAAGAATTTTAACTGAATAAGATTATATTACGATTTCTGAGAGAGAGAGGTTATATTCTTAATATTTTAAGTATCTTTGTAGTATGTTGCAGTAATTTACATGTCTTTTTATATTTAATATTTACTGTACTAGTTTATTTATTGAAGTGTGGTTCCATTGTACAATTACTGGAGCCCTGATGATAACCATATGTTGCTGGATGAAACAGCTGTTGGCATAATAAATTGAGCAGGAACGTGGTAGTTTTCTTTTTTTAACTTTGGTTTCAGTTTTGAAGGTAAAATATAGTCGAAGACTACAAGAATTTGACTTAGAATAATAGATTTCACTCCTTAACCGCATAGCTATACAAGCATAGGTATATATATATATATATATATATATGTACATATATACAGTATATATATAATATATATAGTATAATATATATATTATAATATATATATAATATAATTATATATATATATTATATATATATATGTATATATGTATATACACATGTATATAAACACACACTATTTCATGTATATTTAACGTATCTTTGTATGAATTAAATAAAAAGAAGGCTATTCATAACCTGATTCATGTTGATTCCATTTCGTTATATTATATTACAGTACCTTTTTTTTCCCATTTGTAGTGGCCTTTAACTTTATTTACACTGCGTTATTTAACCTTTTATTAACAGCAACAGCAATTGTCTCTTTTGTTAATTGTTTTATTGTTAGTTCACAAGGACACGAGCCCTTTGACCGGAAGGTTACTCTATTCCCTGAGGGATGATGATGATAATGATGATAGGAGTGATAATTATAATATGATGACGAAGAGAGGAATGATAATTATATGATGATAGGAATGAAAATTATAATGATGATAATGATAGGAATGATAATTATATGATGATGGTAGGAAAGATAATTATAATGATGATGATGATGATAGAAATGATAATGATGGTAGGAAAGATAATTATAATGATATGATGATAGGAATGATAATTACAATGATGATGATGATAGGAATGATAATTATAATGATATGATGATAGGAATGAGAATTGCAATGATGATGATGATAGGAATGATAATTATAATGATATGATAGGAATGATAATTACAATGATGATGATGATAGAAATGATAATTATAATATGATGATAGGACTGATAATTACAATGATGATGATATGAATGATAATTATAATCATATGAAGATAGGAATGATAATTACAATGATGATGATGATAGAAATGAGAATTACAATGATGATTATGAGAGGAATGATAATTATCATGATATGATAGGAATGATAATTACAATGATGACGATGATAGAAATGATGATTATAATATGATGATAGAAATGATGATTATAATATTAAGATAGGAATGATAATTACAATGATGATGAGGATAGGAATGAGAATTACAATGATGATTATGATAGCAATGATAATTATAATGATATAGGAATGAAAATTATAATGGTATGATAGGAATGATAATTACAATGATGATGATGATAGAAATGATAATTATAATATGATGGTAGGAATGATAATTACAATGATGATGATGATAGGAATGATAATTATAATCATATGAAGATAGGAATGATAAATATAATGATATAATGATTGGAATGATGATTACAATGATGATGATGATAGGAATGATAATTATAATCATATGAAGATAGGAATGATAAATATAATGATATAATGATTGGAATGATGATTACAATGATGATGATGATAGGAATGATAATTATAATGATATGATGATAGGAATGATGATTATAATATGATGATAGAAATGATAATTATAACTCATTGATATGAATGATAATTATAATATGATGATAAGAATAATAATTACAATGATGATGATAGTTTGGGTTATTGTAATAACGATTAGGACGAGGGTTTGGGTATGTGGAAATCAAACAAAGAACCAGGAACGGGCAAAGGAAAAAAATACCTGGATGTTGTGACAGGATGAGCGGAGTGCCCTTTTGAACTTGCCAAGGGGAGGGTGGGTATCGTTGGACCTGTAGACATAGGATTTAGTCTTTTGAAGATTTGAGGGAATTTTGCTGATTCTAGGAGCTTATTAAGACTATTAGACATATGATTTAGTCTTGAAGTCTTGCGTGAATTTTGATTTCATGAAGCTAATGAAGACTATTAGACATATGATTTAGTCTTTTGAAGATTTGTGGGAATTTTGATGTCTTGAATGTAATGAAGACTTTTAGACATATTTAGTCTTGAAGTCTTGCGTGAATTTTGATTTCATGAAGCTAACGTAGACTATTAGACATATGATTTAGTCTTTTGAAGATTTGTGGGAATTTTGATGTCTTGAATGTAATGAAGACTTTTAGACATATTTAGTCTTGAAGTCTTGCGTGAATTTTGATTTCATGAAGCTAACGTAGACTATTAGACATATGATTTAGTCTTTTGAAGATTTGTGGGAATTTTGATGTCTTGAATGTAATTAAGACTTTTAGACATGTTTAGTCATGAAGACTTGCGTGAATTTTGCTGATTCTAGGAGCTTATTAAGACTATTAGATATATGATTTAGTCTTGAAGTCTTGCGTGAATTTAGCTGTTTTTTGAAGCTAATTAGAACTATTACATATGATTTAGTCTTGCAGAATTGCGTGAATTTTGCTGTGTCTAGAATCTAAGACTTTTAGATATATGATTTAGCATTTTGAAGACTTGCGGGAATTTTGCCGTCTTGGATGTAATTAAGACTAGCCTATTAGACACATGATTTAGTCTTGAAGACTTGCGTGAATATGGCTGTATCTTAAAGCTAATTAAAACTGTTAGACATATCATTTAGTCTTCTGAAGACTTGCGTGAATTTTGCTGGGTCTTGAATCTTATTAAGACTATTAAGACATATGATTAATCTTTTGAAGACTTGCGTGAATTTTGCTGGGTCTTGAAACTAGTTAAGACTATTTGTCATTTCGCGTGAATTTTGCTGTATCTTGAATCTAATGAAGACTATTAAACATATGAATTAGTCTTTTGAAAACCTGCTTAAATTTTGCTGTGTTGAAGTTAATGGATTTTTTTTTTTTTTTTTTTTTTTTTTTTTTAAATATCGTCCTGATTGTCGTGACGTAACTGACTTTGACGTAATTGAAGAAGTTACAATAAATTTAGAGTTTATTTGTTTTCCTCAGTGGAACGCCAGGAAATGAACAAAGGATGCGTCGAGTAATTCCACTCCAGCAATGTTGATATTTGCTGCCATTTCAACTTCCTTTATTTGCGCATTCCATGTCTGGAAAACAGGATAACAGGAGACGTCTTGGTGTAATCCTTCATAACCTGACCCTGGAAAGATGATCCTGCTTACCAGGTGTCCTTCGGATTCCTTCTTGTTTTTATTTATTGTTTTTTATTTTATTACTTGAGGTTTCAAACCAGGAAATGGGACGAAAAAATCGATTTATTCCTTATTGGGTACATTTGTTATGCAAAGTAATCTTGGTGTAGAAGGAATATATATATATATATATATATATAAACACACACAGTATATATATATATATATATATACATACATACATAAATATAAATATATATATATATATATATATACATACATAAATATATATATATATATATACATACATACATAAATAAATATATATATATATATACATACATAAATAATATATATATATATATATATATATATTTATATATTGTGTAGGAGTGACCATATAGGCTACATACTGAGTTTATTCTGTTAAAAGCGGGAAAGATTGCAAGGATTGCTGAACCAACTTTCCTTTATGGAAGAAGAGAATGTGTGTAATGCAAGTATAAGTAAGAATTAAGTGAAAAATCCGAAGTGGTAAGAAGGTTATTGTAGGTGTAAGTGAGGTAGTGAAAAAAAGTATAATTCAAAGGTGATTGGAGGTAGGATAGGAATTGAGTGTAAAAGGTTTACTGGAAAATATGGACCTTGATTCCTAATAAACACTAGAGTTCGTGCAAGAGATTGGGTAAATGGATCATCGTATATCGAAGGGCTCGAAGTGCTGGTAATGAGCCTTCCATGTAGAGATCAGAAGCGGTTAATGCTATCGAAGTTTTATTGCACAGGGAATCTTTAGTCCATCCGCGGAGACTCCATTTGCTCTTGGGTAGAGAGAATTATTTTAAACGTTTAGAGAGTTTCATGATCTTTTCTTCCTTATTTTTGAATTCGAAGAGAGAGAGAGAGAGAGAGAGAGAGAGAGAGACCTGGGGTCACAGGAACTCACAGATGTGATGAGAATGAGAGAGAAGAGTAAGTGAGAGTGGGAAGAGAAAAGAAGCCCTTGTAACGTCAATCTGGTCTTTCTTTTAACACTTCTTCGGCTTCCTTTGTCCTTCTATTTGCCTTTTTATCCCTCGTGTTCGCGAGTATCTATTGACCAATCACACATTTCCTTCTTTGGGATTTTTCTTCAAAGTATCTGGCACATTTAGCCCAATGCTGTGAGGTGACTTCACTAAGATGGCTGGGAGAGATGTTAGTATGTGTTTTTAATGTTTACTTT
>NC_090731.1:153846130-153853630 GCF_036898095.1 Palaemon carinicauda
ATGATTGTTGAGATCGCATGAGAGTTAGTAGGCCATTAGAGAATTGAAGTGCCCGAGGAGTTAAACGAATTACTGATGAGATAATGGTATGTTGTTGGTGGAAAGATGATGATTCAATTTAGATGCTAACCCGGATATGCAACATATGTCATATGTATGGAAAGTGTGTGACGTAACACCATGTTTTCATATCTTTGAAACGATATGGTTGTAAAGATAGCAAGAGCTTCAAAAACCACTTCTATTGACTGATAGAATAGAATACTACTTTATTACAATCAAAGGCCGCTCATGAATGGCAGGGGCAAGGCACAGTGACATTGCCCTATCGAGCTAGACAATAGCCTAGAGACTGACCATATACACATATGATCAGCGCCCAAGCCCCCTCTCCACCCAAGCTAGGACCGAGGAGGGCCAGGCATTGGATGCTGATGACTGCATATAGACCTATAGGCTCCCCCAAAACACATCCTTAGCTCGCAAGGATTTTGAGGTTGCAGCGACTAAAGGAACTAACGAGTTAAAGGCCTGACTCGAACCCCAGTCTGGCAGTCACCAGTCAGGAGCGTTACAACATCGGCCAAGCTGCGGTAGTTTTGACCGATATTTGTATAGGAGATGGCTTGGCTGACACTGAATGCTAATGTATGATTTCAAGAAGAAACATTTCCGTATGACAAGTACGATAATTAAATATTTGATATTTATCGCACATATCTTGTTTTTAAAACTAGAATTTCATAATGGTAAATTAATGTTGCAATATATTTTGCAGGGAAAAAACACAAATTCAAAATATATATTAGGCCACGATGCGATTGTTGGTAAAATGCGCCTCTCTTTGAGGAAGTGCACCCAGCCAAACCCTTACTGCACAGTGAGTTCCTATGTTTAGCCCCGCCCACCTCGTCTGCCATCTCTCCCCACACTATCTGTTTGATTATTCGCCGCGAAGTAATGGTGTGACAGGGCGCATGAGAGAAGTTGCATGAAAACCGGTAGGGGATATTTGACCTTCTGGAGGTAAGAATCCTGTTAAAGGAGTTGAACAGTTCAAGGAACAAGCAAATGATGACCCCGAAAATAGTTTATTGATATCACAACAGATGCAATTGATAAAGTCTCACTTTGTAATAAGCATGAGAGCTTGACCAGAGTCTTGTCTTGTATATTTGAAGATTGGTGCAGTTCGTTGTGGGTGAATTTGATTTTATTTTGTCTTTTTGAATTAGAAATTGTCAGAATTTTAATTTTTTTTTTAATAATTTGTAAGCATTTCGGATATAGGTGGATGGATAGAGATTGGTAGGATTATTATTATTATTATTATTATTATTATTATTACCATCCAAGCTGTAACCATAGAGGGAAAATCAGAATGCTCCCAACCCAAGGGTCCAATTAGAGAAATCAGTCCATAATTAAAAGCAACGCAAAGAATGAATTATGAAATAGAATATATATATATATATATATATATATATATATATTTATATACATATATATATTACTTGAACAAATAAGTACCATAACCATGATAAGCTGTTCAGTTGCACTAATCAACATAGCAGTATGTACACTGTACGTGAGTTATGGAATTGACAAAGAAGTAAACACGTCTGTATACTTACACAACAATATACTTACACTCGGGAATATACTTACACTCGGCAATATACTTACACGAGAATATACTTACACTCGGGAATATACTTACACTCCGGCGGCTTACCGTTCTTTAATGAGTAGAAAGTGGCACCATATGTTCTACTGTCGGCTAGGCCTCAGGAAATAGTAGGCTTCGTTGGCAATTATGTCATCTTCGTCTTTGGCAAGTCTTGAAGCATTGGCAACTATGTCATCTTCGCCTATGACAAATCTTGAGGCATTAGCAACTAAGTCATCTACGCCTATGATAAATCTAGAAGCATTGGCAACTATGTCATCTTCGCATATGACAAATCTTGAAACATTGGCAACTATGTCATCTTCTTATATGGCAAATCTTGAAGCATTGGCAACTATGTCATCTTTGCCTATGACAAATCTTGAGGCATTGGCAACTATGTCATCTTCGCCTATGACAAATCTTGAAGCATTGGCAACTATGTCATCTACGCTTATGAGAAATCTTGAAGCATTGGCAACTATGTCATTTTCTTATATGGCAAATCTTGAGGCATTGGCAACTATGTCATCTTCGCCTATGACAAATCTTGAGGCATTGGCAACTATGTCATCTTCGCCTATGACAAATCTAGAAGCATTGGCAACTATGTCATCTTCGTCTTTGGCAAGTCTTGAAGCATTGGCAACTATGTCATCTTTGCCTATGACAAATCTTGAGGCATTGGCAACTATGTCATCTTCGCCTATGACAAATCTTGAAGCATTGGCAACTATGTCATCTACGCTTATGAGAAATCTTGAAGCATTGGCAACTATGTCATTTTGTTATATGGCAAATCTTGAGGCATTGGCAACTATGTCATCTTCGCCTCTGACAAATCTTGAGGCATTGGCATCTATGTCATCTTCGCCTATGACAAATCTTGAAGCATTGGCAGCTATGTCATCTTCGCCTATGGCAAATCTTGAGGGATTGGCAATTATGTCATCTTTGCCTATGACAAATCTAGAAGCATTGGCAGCTATGTCATCTTCGCCTATGGCAAATCTTGAGGCATTGGCAACAATGTCATCTTTGCCTATGACAAATCTAGAAGCATTGGCAACTATGTCATCTACGCCTATGACAAATCTTGAGGCATTGGCAACTATGTCATCTTCGCCTATGACAAATCTTGAAAGCATTGGCAACTATGTCATCTTCGCCTATGACAAATCTTGAGCCATTGACAATATGGCAAATTTGCAGGGATTGCCAGTGTTGAACCAAGAGGAATACTGAGAGAGAGAGAGAGAGAGAGAGAGAGAGAGAGAGAGAATATCTTTATCGTGAGGGAGGGAGAGAGAGAGAGAGAGAGAATATCTTTATCGAGAGAGTGTTTCCTCATAGCTAACATTCTTGTTGGTCGTGAATGTGTATACTGGCGGAACCTGCCTCGCTGTTACTATCCTTACTACTGTTTACGCTTCCCAATGCCTCGGTGTTTCATTGTTTGATTTCTCCCATTAATCTTAACAATCTGTTCTGTTCATTTTGAATGATGAATATTGGGCCCCGTGATTCATTCTGGCTCGTACAGTTTTTTCTGATCATACGCTACACAAACCCTTTCACCACGTTAAGGTATCTCCATTGAGAAAGGATATATACATTATATATAATATATATAATATATATATATATATATTTATATATATATGTATGTATATCTCTCTCTCTCTCTCTCTCTCTCTCTCTCTCTATATATATATATATATATACTGTATATATATATAGAAATTATATATATATATATATATATGTATATGCTGTATATTATATATATATGTGTGTATAATTATATTTTATATATATATATATATATGTATATATATATATATATATATGTATAATTATATTTATATATATATATATATATATACTGTATATATATATATATATATATATGTATGTGTGTATGTATTTATATTTTTGGCTTCAAGTACTTAATCATAAAGTATAATACTCTCTCTCTTGACATTGGACCCTCTAGGTATTTTGATAATCGTTATCTGTAAACATCCTGTCATTTGCTCTTTTATAATTCATCTCGTATAATGACGCCAATCCTGCATCGTATTTTATAATGAGCCATCACTCTCTTCATTGTCGTTGCCATTGCTTAAGAATGAGAGTCTATATATTTTCAAGGCGTAGGATCCGAGTGGTAATTAGTAATGAATAATTAAAGAGATAATGGGACATTGTCTTAAAGTACCTTGGAATTATATATGCAGAATTAGCAATGAGGAACTTTTTCTTTCTTGCAATGGAAGGGAAAGTCTTAATTAAGAAGTTTCTCTTATTCGGATTTCTTGACACTTGTGATGTCTAAATGTCCTCTGTAGTAGCTTTAATATTTCTTATTCAAAGGCTTCTTTGAGACTCGTATTCCTCATACGCTATTCAGATTATTATTATTATTATTATTATTATTATTATTATTATTATTATTATAATTATTATTATTATTATTATTATTATTATTATTATTATTATTATTAGCTAAGCTACAAGTGGGATTTACATCATGTGATCACTGTGTTTTAAAATTTTTTACACTTTTCAAGTTCTTATTTATATTGAAATTTATTGATCTATGTAAAGAAAGGGACACACCCACACGCATATATATATATATATATATAAGTTTGGAAGTCACATGTCCTGTCAACTTATCACCAGGTACCTAGTTTACTTTCTAGGCTGACTGAAAAGCAATGCGAGTTTGGCGAAGCGAGCCATCTGCTCGCCTGAGCTCAGTGTATCTATATTGATCTCTCTCTCTCTCTCTCTCTCTCTCTCTCTCTCTCTCATATGAATGATTATATATATATATATATATATATAATCATTCATATGAGAGAGAGAGAGAGAGAGAGAGAAGAGAAATGTAAAGCACATATTTAAAGCTTAATTATGGTAATGTGCTTTGTGTTTTTTTTTTTTTTACTCAAATTATTATACTGTACGTTCGATACTTAGGCTATCCCTGTGACCAAGAGAGAGAGAGAGAGAGAGAGAGAGAGAGAGAGAGAGAGACCAGATGGCCTTCACCATCTGGGGCAGCCAGCCGCAGGTGGCGTTTGTGATGTTACCAGTGTCTGGGCATCGATGGGTTTCCCTGGGGTTTGGGGTTATTGGGGGGGGGGGGGGGGGGTTAGAGAGGGGGGGGGGGTAATTTTATGTCCTTTCATTCTGTAGCCTTCTTGGATGACAAACGCCAACACACAAAACTGATAAACACTCAGACCAGGGTTTAAACATTTTAGGTAATTACCTTAGTTTGAGGTAATTTTCATAGTTTTTAGGTAATTTTAATGTTATTCTAAGGTAATTTCGGTTATCTTGCTTCAGATTTAAGGAAATTTGAAAAGTTTCAAGGTAATCTAAGGTAAAACGCACTGCTAGCCCACATAGAATCCAGGAAGAAGACAGGTTTTTCAGACAGACAAGGACGTACCTGTCCTTGCTTAGCAACTGTTGAAAGGGCAGTCGGGGACTAAATTTTTTTTTTTTTATTGTCATTGTTGAGGTTTTTGAATTTTAATTCTTTTGAATCAGATGTTGATCGGGGAATGTTTTGAATAGTCTTATTTGGTGTCAAGTTTGTTTTTGATATTTTGTCTATACAATTTAACTTCATTTCAAGAGAGTACAACAGTGACGATTTATCAGTAAACGAACAATACGTGATATGAAACTTTAAATACTCTGAACGAACAAGGTAAAACGACAGTAGAGGTCCTGTAGAGAGTGGGGTTCCCCTGCTGTATGGGACCGGAAAGCAGCCATCAAAGTTAAGTAAGTACGCATTACCATTTTTGTCGCACTACATCGTTCCGCAATGGTTGCAGATTTACATTTCGTGTCAATTTCTTCATTTTATTTAAAATTTTGCAATGCTGTACAAGTAGCTGTCTGTTTTAGAATAGGCAGACAGAATTAAAATATGTAAATAAACATGACAACATGCGTTTAATAGGGTTACACTAGGAATTGAAGGGTAAACTAATTAAGGATGTAAGGGCCAGTCAGTCTATACAAATTAGACAGATTTACCATTAAATCTCTGTTTTTTTTTTTTTTTTTTTTTTTTTAAGGATAGGATAATCCAGCCTTGTGCCTGCATTGGCTGTTGGTGGGCTTTACTTAGCTCCGCTAAGATTATAAAATCAAGTAGGTTTATTTATTTGTTTTTGTTATTGTTTAGAAGTGAAGAAGATACCTGTTGCAGAGTATTTTTACTTGAGCAATATAGTTGAGACATGCTAACTGACCTATTATTATTATTATTATTATTATTATTATTATTATTATTATTATTATTATTATTATTAGCTAAGCTACAACCCTAGTTGAAAAATCAAGATGCTCTAAGCCAAGGGCTCCAATAGGGAGAAATAGCCCACTGAGGAAAGGAAACAAGGGAATAAATAAACGATATGAGAAATGATTAACAATTAATAGAATATTTTAAAAAACAGTAACATCAAAACAGATATTTCATATATATAATGTAAAAAGACTATATAAACTATACAAACTTTAAACAAAAGAGGAAGAGAAATAAGATAGAATAGTGTGCCCGAGTGTACCCTCAAGGAAGAGAACTCTAACCCAGACAGTGGAAGACCTTGGTACAGAGGCTATGCCACTACCAAGGACTAGAGAACAATGGTTTGATTTTGGAGTGTCAGTCTCCTAAAAGAGCTGCTTACCAAAGCTAGGGACATTCGTTCCTACTATGAAATTAGCTCAGAAATCTCACTAGATCTATTCTATTCTATTTACCAAGGCACTTTCCCAATTTTGGGGCTAGCCGACATAGAAAAAGGAACAAAGGGGGATTTTTCCTCTTCACTCCTCCCAGCCTGACAAAAAGCGCAGCCGAGTTTGGTTGGTACTGCTAGGGTACCACAGCCGCCCACCCCTCGCCAGATATATGCAACAAAATCATCAATTGTTGCATACATACTTTATAGGTACACATGACTCATACGCATTGCCATTTTTGTAGCACTACATCGTCCCACAATAAAATATCGTAGTTAAAAATAAATCAAACGATGGCCTTCATACTCCAACACAAATGGTAATAAGCAACTTGAGAAATCGAAGTTTATTTTTTTTTTTATCTTGGAAGGACAGACCAAATTGTCTTTTTTCTTGTTCATCGGTGCGTCTTTTTACAATTTATTTGTTGTTGTTTTCAATTTTGTTGTTGTTTGTATGTGCAGAGTATGATAAGAAGCAACTTGATAAATCGAAGTTTATTCTTTTTTTTTCTTTTTTTTTTATCTTGGAAGGAGAGACCAAATTGTCTTTATAACTCTCTTGATCTTCGCTGCTTCTCTATACGATTCATTTAGCGTAAATATTTTGTCTTTTGTTATTTATTTGCTGTTTGTATATCGGTATGTGACAGCTTTCAAGAGAGCCTGGATGTTTATTTATTTTTTATATTGGAAGGATAGATCTAGCTGTCTGTCAGTTACTTTTATGTTCATCGTTGTTTCATGGTACAATTAATTTCAAAGGCTTTAAAGGATGCTAATGAATGGCAAAGGCAATCAGGACAATGCCCTAGAGACTGACCATTTAAACGTGTAATCAGCGCCCAAGGCACCTCTCCACCCAAGTTAGGTCCAGTGACCGCCCGCAATGGCTGCTGATGATTCAGTAGGTAGACCTTTAGGCTACTCCAAACCCCCTATCCGTAACTCTCAAGGATGGTCAGGTTGCAAATGCTAAAGGAACTGAGTCTGAAGCATTGCAAACGTTGTCGAAGATGAGCTGTAATTGCCAGAGGTTTTAACCTTCTGGAA
>NC_090731.1:153856130-153861130 GCF_036898095.1 Palaemon carinicauda
CAATCAGTCTGATGACCTTTGTGTGTTTCAGTTGATTTAATGGTAGGAGAGAACAGAGCTTGTCTCTGAAGTTTTTAAAGGTTGCGCATTGGTGGCAGAGGCAAGGGGACAATGACAGTGCCCTAGCAGGACAATGCCCTAGAACTTGACTCTAAAGGTTTTTCTTTTTTGTTAAAGGTCACCCATGAATGGCAGAGGCAAGTGACAGTGACAATGCCCTAGCAATGACACCATATACAGTATACATAAGATCAGCGCTCAAGCCCAACCTTGGACCGGGGAGGGCCAGGCAATGGCTGCTGATGAGTAAACCAGAGATTGACTCGAAAGGTTTTTGAAGGTCGCTTATGAATGGCAGAGGCAAGGGTCAGTGACAATGTCTAAGCAGGACATGTCCTAGAGACGACCATATACAGTATACATATGGTCAGCGCTTACGCCCCTCTCCTCTCAAGCTAGGACCTGGGAGGGGCCAGGCAATGGCTGCTGATGAGAAGACGAGAGCTTGACTCTAAAGGTTTTTTTATATATTTTTTAAAAGGTCGCTTATGAATGGTAGTGGCAAGGGGCAGTGACAATGCCCTAGAAACTGACCATATAATACATATGATCAGCCCCCAAGCCCCCTCTCCAGCCAAGCTAGCACCAGGGAGGGCCATACAATGGTTGCTGATGACTCGGCAAGTAGATCTATATGCTCCACAAAACCCCATCTTTAGCTCACAAGAATGGTGAGGTTGCAGATACTACAGGAAACTATCCACCTTGAGCGAGTCTAGAACCCCACTCCAGCAGATCGCCAGGGAAGGACGTTTCCAATATGCAATCAGAATATAGATAATTTGTCGATACGGTTTCTTGAATGTAAAGACTGGAGCAGTACTGTGGTCAGTGTAATATTGACTGAAATAGAGCGAGATAATGTCTTATGGAAAGTTTATAATGACTAGCTTTTGTTGAAACATGTTTGGAAGTTTAGGTTTCTCTCTCTCTCTCTCTCTCTCTCTCTCTCTCTCTCTCTGTGTTTACCAATTAATCATGTTTATTTGTAACTTAGTGACTTCTTTAATTGTTATGACTTTAAAATGAAGTGTTGAATATAAAAGATAAAAATTCTTTAATATTAATAACGTTAAAATAGATCTGTCATACATAAAATATGAAGCGAAACTTTTTCACCATTAAAAACATTCCCGGCAAGTTTGAACTTCTGAAGTTCCACCCATTCAACTGCCCGATTAGGAAAATCATTCCACAATCTGGTCACAGCTGGAATAAAACTTCTTAAATACTGTACATTGTTGAGCCTTATGATAGAGAGGGCAAGGCTGTTAGAATTAACTATATACTAAGTACCATGTATGTCGTACAGCATGTTACAGTCTGCGAAGATCTGAATGCAAAGGATGGTCAGAATTATGAAAAATCTTGACATGCATGAAGAACTAACTGAGCGATAATGCCACTAATGCCCGTTTATAGAACGAAGGCCATGGTCAAGGTCACTACCCTTGGTGTCACAGTAAAAAAAAGGTGGGATATGCAGGCTGTTTATAATCCTTTTCAAGTTGAAATGGTTTAGCCAGTGTTGAAGTTATGCACGCAATCGTGGATCTAGGAACTTGGTTCCATAATTTTGCCATTTGCGAGGCTCTTGGGAAGTTACAAGAGGAATAATGTATGTGCATAGCGGAGGTGACCGATTTCTATGCTTGTACTAAGTTGGTGTGAAAAATTGTAAGTACTCCAGGAGTTTTGATTACAAGCTTAGGGTGATAGAAGGGGCGAAAGATTAGTCACTGCCACTTGAAGTAGATAGGAATATAGGTTTCCCATCCCGTCGTCCTTCACATTTATATAAATATTAAAACTGAGGATCATAGTTAATAGTATACCTGAGAGGGGATACCTTAACATGGCGAAAGGGTTTGTGTATCCCCATGATCAGCAAAGCTGTATCACCATCACCAATCCGTACTGGCCAGCGTGGTGATGAAAACTGGCCAAACCCCAGACATGAATATAAGGACATGTCTGAGGCCTTTGTCCTTCAGTGGACTAGAAACTGCTGTATTTGTTGTTGTTGTTGTTGTTGTTGTTTTTATAGGGGTCTGAGGTTGATGTCATACAGTTGAGGGCGTAGAAACTTGAGAGAAAATATTTATGATGTAATCGACTTCAGTATTTCCTTGACAAGAAAAAAGATAATTAATCGTAATGATTATAATTACATGCTACAGATTTTAATTGTATGTTTTATCGCTATTGTTATGACAGACAAGTTAAGGCAGAACATTTCGCCTGAGATGGGTGGATGAATACCTTGTGATGAATACCTTGGTGACATCCAGGATTCGGATGATGAACGGCGTGGTGAAGGAAAGGGAGGGGAGGAAGATATTATTTTAGAAAAAAAAAACCTTCAGAGGAGTTATGTTAATGGTCTCTCTCTCTCTCTCTCTCTCTCTCTCTCTGCTACTATTTTATATCTTAGAAAAATCTTTAAAGGAGTTATGTTATTTCTCTCTCTCTCTCTCTCTCTCTCTCTCTCTCTCTCTGCTGTTATTTTATATTTTAGGAAAATCTTTTAAGGAGTTATGTTAATTCTCTCTCTCTCTCTCTCTCTCTCTCTCTCTCTACGTTTTTTAATTGTCATTCGCTAAAATGATTTGATATATCAGAAGATACTTCAATGGAGTTGATGCTCTCTCTCTCTCTCTCTCTCTCTCTCTCTCTCTCTCTCTAGATATTTTTGATGATGTCATATGCTAAAATTGATTGATATTTTAGAAAATCCTAAAAGGGAGTTAAGTTAACGGCCTCTCTCTCTCTCTCTCTCTCTCTCTCTCTCTCTCCTATAAAGGCATTTACATGGCTATTATTTTGTAATTTCATGGATGCATACTCTGGACAATTTCATCAACATACCGCTTAAAATATGCATACATTTATGACAGGACAATCAATTTATTTTTAGCTACTTTATAAATTACAATTTAAGTGGAATAATGTTGCTTCTAGTTTTGAATACCTTTTCAACACTAACAAAGAACAAGCTGGGATTCTTGAGTTCATATTATGTTCGTATTGTGTTCATATTATTCACTGACCCAAACACAGACCAATATTTTAAAAAAGATGTTTCTTTCACAAATTTTTGTATAATATTTGTTACTATCCCTCATCTCGTACTTATCAAGCAGTGTGCTTGACTGTCTTACGAAGGTTTATTCTTCATCACTTTCTGTTACCGCGGGTGACCTTAGAAAGAAAAACTTGCGAGTGACTTGGCTGGTGGTCGCCAGACTGTGGTTCGAGTCCCCGTTAAACTCGTTAGTTCCTTTGGTCGCTGCAACCTCACCATTCTTTTGAGCAAGAATGTGGGACTTGTGGGAACATATATGTAGGGCTTATCTGCCGAGTTATCAGTAGCCATTGTCTGGCTCTCCTTGGTCCTAGCGTGGGTGGAGATGGGCCTTGGGCGCTGATCATATGTATATATGGTTAGTCTCTATGGCATTGTTCTGTTAGACCATTGTCACTGTCCCTTTCCTCTGCCATTCATGAGCTGCCTTTAAACCTTTAAACCGTCCTTTTTGCTGATGCAGTGTCACTGTCCCTTGCCTCTGCCATTCATGAGCGACCTTTAAAGCTGAAACGTTTTACTGCTGCAATGTCACGGTTTATTTCATGCTCCATTTACCTCGGTATAGACGGGACTGACCATGGTCAAAGTTGGCCATAAAAGGAGACATTATGGTGTATCCAGTAGCTGTTGTCGTATCCTTGTAAATCATCTTTGAAGATTGAAGGGGAGGCTTCTTTTATTGGCTCGTCTCTTCACTTGAAAGGAGAGGACGACATTCTCTCTCTCTCTCTCTCTCTCTCTCTCTCTCTCTCTGTAGAAACAGCCATTGACATGAGATTACTTCTTTCGTTGATATTGGATTTTCATTGGATTATCTCTCTCTCTCTCTAGTTTTCTTCTGAGATAGATAGATTGACGTCAATAGATAGGGTTTGAATAAAGTATTTCTCAAAGACCAAGTAAGGAAACGCTCTTCAATTCATTCTCTCTCTCTCTCTCTCTCTCTCTCTCTCTCTCTCTCTCCATACAGTTATCCAAATTAGAAGCTGTATAGAACAGATCGAAATACAAATGACTTCTTTTATCACACTTAAATTGAAGTGGGCGAATAGTTGTCTTTTCACTGGGATCTCTTGAGCCCTCTTGCATTGGACTGAGATGAGTCTTCGGAGTGATCTTTTTTTCTCTTTTCTTTATTCTTCTTTATTTTTCTCTTCTTTCTAAACGTGATTCACTTCTGTTCAGAGAGAGAGAGAGAGAGAGAGAGAGAGAGAGAGAGAGAGAGAGTTATAAGGGCTTACAAGGATTTTGGGTGTCAAAGACTTTTTAGTCTATCCATGGGGATTCCATTTGTTCTTAGGTAGAGTGAATTAGTCTAAACGTTTAGAGAGTTTTTTTTTTATCTTGTCTGACTTATTCTTGAAATCTGAGAGAGAGAGAGAGAGAGAGAGAGAGAGAGAGAGAGAGAGAGAGAGAGTCTTAGAAAATTGGTAGTTTTGTTGAAGACATGCCAGTGGACGAGCGATGCATATTCGCTGAAGTGGTCAAGGGTAGTTTTATCAACTTTAGTCTCTCTCTCTCTCTCTCTCTCTCTCTCTCTCTCTCTCTCTCTCATATTGGATATTCAATTATATAAGAGCCTAATGACGTATTTTTTTCTATGGTTTGAATATCAGTATTAGTTTAGAAGATGAAGTAGTAGAGTAAAGTTATGCATTTCTGAGTGGCTATACCTCAACGTAGTGAAAGAGTTTGCATAACGCCATGATCAGCAAAGCTGTACTATTCAGGGCCACCCCTACTAGGTTGGCTTGCCATGACCGATTAGACTAAGTTTCCCACCATTACCAATCCTCAGTTGGTGATGAAAATTGACCTAACACCAGACATGGCTTAAGGAGATGTCTGAGGC
>NC_090731.1:153866130-153868630 GCF_036898095.1 Palaemon carinicauda
CACAAAAGGGGTATTTTTTTCTATTTGTGCCTCCTTGCCTGACAAGTAGTTGTTAATTTTCTCTACTTTAGGAATATTGATATTTTTGTTTGGGTACTTTTTAATAGCAATTAGCAGAAACACATTATCGACAAAAAAAGATCAAAAGGGATAGTTTTCCTCTGTTCTTTCTTGCCTGGCGCGTTGTTAATTTTCGCTACTTAAGACATAGTATTATGATTGTTTTTTGCTACTTTTCAATAGCAAAAAAGAGCAAAAGTGGTATTTTTGCTCTTTGCTTTCTTTCCTTGAGAAATAGTATGATTGTTTTTTGCTACTTCTTCAACAGCAATTAGCAGAAACATAATTGGTTTTTATCATCGATTTGCTCTATTTTACTCATTGTCATCTCGAGTGAAAAAAAAAGTTGATTGTTTCAGTAAGGGTTATTACGTCACTGGTTCCTCGTTCAGAGAAGGACGTGTGAAATGATGTGCGTGGAGCAAGCCATTGTTGTTTTTTCCCTCCCTCTCTCTTTTCACAAACAATGAGGTGAAGAATAGTCCGTGACTGGAATCCACGTCGTTGGAATGTGAATTATCCGGATGTTCCCAAATGCTGAACGCAGATGGTGTTCAAGGGAAGGTCTGGTCTGGTCTTGTGGTCTTGTTGCTGTGCGCCACTCTTAGTCGAGCGGAAGAGTGTCGCTTCCAAATGAATTGTGTTAAATCTTAGTTTGAACAATATACTCTCTCTCTCTCTCTCTCTCTCTCTCTCTCTCTCTCTCTCTCTCATATCGCTTAAGCATATTTATTTTCTATTCCATACTTATCTAAATTCGAGGTAACACTTAGGAAAGATTTTATAAACTTTATTGAATAGTATAATTCGTTGCGATTAAAGTCATGTTTAATATCATTGGTATTTTATAGACCCAAAAATACGCCTATAAATTTTTTCTATCATTTATTGATATATTTTAGTTTTTTTTTCTATTAGACATGTGTATTGCAGGTTTTCGCCATGTATCAATCAAATTTCATCGTCCAATATTAGCAGTTTCTATTAGTTTTGTTTAATTGTGTTTTATTTTTATTTTCAGGTATGTTGGTGTGATTTTGGTTCTCTGTACACTTTTGTGAGAGGTAAAGTTTGTTTTCTATACTTTTTCTTATATTTAAGATTGGAAAAATAGTGTTGTAAAGACGTTCGTAATATTTGTGTACAGTGGCATAGCTACTTTAGAAATCTGATTTATTATTATTATTATTATTATTATTATTATTATTATTATTATTATTATTATTATTATTATTATTAATTGCTAAGCTACAACCCTAGTTGGAAAAGCAGGATACTATAAACCCAGTGAGGAAAGGAAACAAGGAAAAATTAAATATTTTAAGAACAATAACATTGAAATAAATATATTCTATATAAACTTCAAACCCAAATTGAGGTTTTGATATACCAACATGTAACAAAACCTTTGTTGATATATTATATGACGATTTTTATAGCTTCTTAATAATTACTCTTACAAATTAAAGAATTTTTTTTATAAATCATAAAACACTTTTTATTAAAAATTTTAACCATTATCACGAATATTACATTTTTTTTTGTAATGTTGATTGCAATTTATTATGTACGTAATATTGTAGAAGGGTTTGCGTTGTTAAGTTGACTTAGAGATTAGTTTAACTAGAAAGTAAATGGCCATCTGTTAGTTTATAAACCTGTAAAGATCGGCAAATCTTTATATCGATCATCTTTTTTTTGCTAGTTTTGGTATATTGTTAAAAACATGTAATGAAATATATTGCATTTTATCATATGTATTACTACTACTACTACTACTACCACCACCACTACTACTACTACTACTACTACTACTACTACTACTACTACTACTACAGATAGCTCTTTCTTTGATATACTATCACCTAGTAGTAATAATAAGATATTTTACTTTTTACCATATCTATTGACTACTACTACTACTACTACTACTACTACTACTACTACTACTGCAAATAGTTCTTTCTTTGATATACTGTCATCTAGTAACAATGATAAACTATCTTCATATCTACTACTACTGCTGCAAATAGCTCTTTCTCTGATATACTGTCACCTAGTAACAATGATAAACTATCTTACATTTTACCATATCTACTACTACTACTACTACTACTACTACAAATAGCTACTGATTTTATATAGTCACATAGTAGTTATAATAAACAATTACATTTTATCATATCTATTGATTACTACTACTACTACTACTACTACAAAAAGCTGTCATTTTCATAAACTATCACCTAGCTGTAATAAATTATCATATATGTGCGCAAGAGCTCTAGATAGAACGGGTGGACTTAATCGAGGGAGGAGAATGTAGAAAGGGCTTCATGTGGGCGTACTCGACGGACGAGCAGGTGACGCCCGTAGCCAAAAAGTGTGGTTCCTCACAAAAAGTAAACATAATTTCTCGTGTGCTTTATACCAAGTCCAA
>NC_090731.1:153873630-153885162 GCF_036898095.1 Palaemon carinicauda
ACAGACTAAAAGGATTACTGGTGGCCGATGTGGTAACGTCCCTGATTGGTGAACGCCAGACTGGGGTTCGAGTCCCACTCAAACTCGTTTGTTTATTTAGTCGCTGCAACCTTACCATCCTTGTGAGCTATGGATGAGGAGTTTGGGGGAGCCTATAGGTATATCGGCTGAGTCATCAGCAGCCATTGCCTGGCCATCCTTGGTCCTAGCTTGGGTGGAGAGCGGGCTTGGGCGCTGATCATATGTATATATGGTCAGTCTCTAGGGCATTGTCCTGCTTGATAGGGCAATGTCTCTGTCCCTTGCCCCTGCTATTCATGAGTGGCCTTAAGTTTTCAATCCAGACATGTAGGCCAAAAGCATGATATGATGGAATGATAAGTGTGCTCAAAGTATTCCATGTACTGCTAATGATACCTCTTTAAAGATACAGATACCTGAAAATGGTGTGGAAGATTTCTGCACCGAGGGTTTATTTACAATTCACTATGTTAAAGAATGTATTTGTGAGTGTTTGTTTATTCAGTGGTTGGAGAATTCATTGGTTTCTATAACAAGATCAAATCGCTTTTTAATTAAATTAATGTTAAAATAATCACACTATTATTATTATTATTATTATTATTATTATTATTATTATTAATCGTTCTTGTCTTTTAGTATTCAAACTAATTACTCTCTATCACATATTATTATTATTATTATTATTATTATTATTATTATTATTATTATTATTATTATTATTATCATCACCAGGCACAACGGTAGTAAGCTCCAGGGTTAACCCCCTTAACATAAGAGGTCGCCTGATTGTTAGGCATTGTAAACACATAAGCCTTTGTCGATATTAGATTTCATCGTGTTTAGAGCCAGAAAACAGATTTGGTTTTGTGAACGAGAAACTTGTTTCTTATGGAACAGGATTTTATACGAGGCGGTGTTGTGGAGGGGACTAAATTTGCCTCCCTTGGAAGGGTGGATTGGTGAAGGTCCTTTTTCTAGACTTGGATAGTTTATGTAAATGATAGTTTGCTGGGGTTTGGGAAACAAGTATTGATACACGCACATACACATACTTGTGTATGTATACAGTATATATACACATATGTATGTATGTATTAGTCTTATTTATATGTATACTTATGAATGATATATATATATATATATATATGTTTATATATATATACATGTATATGTATGTGTATATATAAGTATATATATATATATATATGTATGTATGTGTATATATAAGTATATATATATATATATATATATGTATATACTGTATATATATGTATGTATGTATATGTATGCATACATATAAATGATATATATATATATATATATATATACATATACACATATATATGTATATTATATATATATATATACATATATATATGTATATATATATATATATATATATATTTATATATATATACAGTATGTATATTATTTATATGAGAGAGAGAGAGAGAGAGAGAAGAGAGAGAGAGAGAGAGGGGGGGGGGGAGAATGGGCCTTGTATACAATGCTGAATATTTAAAATAACAAAATTATACCCCTTACAAATATTTGTATACCTTCAGAACCGCATTATATATAACCACTCACGTCATAACAATATGTAGGTTTGTCCTAAATTACTCTTCATCGAGTTGGAATCCTCCGCACAATCTGACATTCATCCAAATCTAACAGTTGAGGCCGTCTTCATTGCTTCGTGTCCCCGCTTCTTCTTCGTACAATTACTCATTGTTCGTTCCTTTGTGGGATTTGATTCACAGTCTTAAGAAGCTCTGTGATCACGCAGAAGCTTTAATGGAATTATGCGGCTATATTACACTGGCGGAGATAGATGAAAGGGAACAATATTACACTGAAGGAGAAGGAAGGGAACAATGTTACACTGACGGAGAAGGAAGGGAACAATATTACACTGACATGGAGATGAAAGGGAACAATATTACACTGACGGAGATGAAACGGAACAGTATTACACTGATGGAGATGAATGGGAACAATATTACTCTGAAGGAGATGAAAGGGAACAATATGACACTGACGGAGAAGGAAGGGAACAATATTGCTCTGACGGAGATGAAAGGGAACAATATTACACTGACGGTGAAGGAAGGGAACAATATTACACTGAAGGAGATGAAAGGGAATAATATTACACTTACGAAGAAGAAGGGAGCAATATTACACTGACGCGCTTTCGTCTGTTGTCTCGTAAAGGTTTAAAATCCCGCTCATGAATGGCAGAGGCAAGGGACAGTGACATTTCTCGATCGAGCAGTTCAATGCCCAAGAGACTTACCATCTGATCAGCGCCCAAGCCCCCTCTCCATCCAAGCTAGGACCAAGGAGGGCTAGGCAATGGCGGATGATAACTCATCAGATAGACTTATAGGCTCCCCCAAACCTCCCATCACTAGCTCACAAGGATGGTGAGGTCGCAGCGACCAAAGGAACTAACGAGTTTGAGCGGTACTCGAACCCTAATCTGGCATTCACAATCAGGGACGTTATCTTCAAGATATGCTGTAAATACTGTTTTGCAGTTCGTGCATTCATACATTATTATTTTCTTTTATTGAAAAGTATAATTCAATGATTCAATACAAAAATACGTTAACGTTTGATTGCTACTTTTAAGAAATGATAATGTCTTTACAGGCATGAAACGAATCAGACTGGAGAAAAATTAATATATGTAATTTTTTTAATCCCTCCCAAAAAAGGTATTTATATATAAATGTGTCTTCAGACCAGGAAATGGAATAGGAGTTATTTGTTATTCAGTAATAAATACATTAATTAAAGGATAGTTTCTTATAATAGGGTTTTGTATTACTATATTATCAGATTAAACCGTATCATCTAATTAATGGCTTTTCCATTCTTTTAATTGTATTTAAGTTCGGGCCTCTCTCTCTCTCTCTCTCTCTCTCTCTCTCTCTGTGCTGATATTTCATTCTTGTAGTAGGCGAGAAAATAACTAAAAAATAACTATGATTTTATGAGATGATAAAATTAAGCGTTCTCTCTCTCTCTCTCTCTCTCTCTCTCTCTCTCTGATTACTATTGGTTTACTTTCCTCACTTGGCTATTTTCCCTGTTAGAGCTTCTGGGGCTTATAGAATCCTGCTTTTCCAACTAGGGTTGTAGCTTAGCAAATAATAATTATATAATAATAATAATAATAATAATAATAATAATAATAATACTAAGTTTAATTCTATAACGTAATTCCTTGAGGACTTTGAATGCATATATGGATGTCGAATCCTATCTCCCTATATAGATCCGATCCATAAAGATCCTTGAAACGGATCAAATTTCCGAGTCCTTACGAAGGGAAAAGGTATATCCCCTTTCAAGGAGTCCTATTTATTCTGCCTAGCATTCTCATTTTACATCCGGGTCGCTCTTGCGGAATAAAGAGCGAGGGATTGAAAGCACTCTAACTTGTGATTTATTTGATGTGCTTCTTCGCGGATTTTCGGAGTTGAGAGGAAGCCTTTGCGTTTCTTTCAAGTGTGTTTTTTTTTTTGTTAATTGTGTTTTTTGTATAAAAAAAAGGCTATAAGATTTTGGGGTCAATACGATTAAAAAGTGATTTTCAATTGTGTGAAATGTTTGTTTGATTTTTTTTTTATTACTGTTTATCATAAGTTCAATTTCATAGTGTAATTCCTTGTAGGCTCTCTCTCTCTCTCTCTCTCTCTCTCTCTCTCTCTCATTACTATTTGACATAAGCAGTTTTATACAGTGCAATTCTTTAAGGACTCTCTCTCTCTCTCTCTCTCTCTCTCTCTCTCTGATTACGGCACCTCTTATCCAATCCCAAAGGCAGATCTGATATCATTGCTTTCAATTACCATTACGGGGCAAGGCCGTAATCCTATTCCCTTAGGTGGAAAACAATTTACCTCTCTCTCTCCTTCTCTCTCTCTCTCTCTCTCTCTCTCTCTCTCTCTCTCTCATGTGGAAGTGTGTCCTCTGAGTGGGGATACCTTCTCGTGATGAAAAGGTTTGTATAACACCATGATCAGCAAAGCTGTAGTCAGGGCCTATCATACTAGGTCGGTTTGCTGTGAGCGATCAGACTAAAGTCTCTCACCATCACCAATACCCAGTTGGTCAGCGTGGTGATGAAAGCTGGCCATCCCTAGACATTGATAAGGACTTGTTTGAGGTCTTTGTCCTGCAGTGGACTGGAAACGACTTTATTTGTAATTTTTGTTGTATCTCTCTCTCTCTCTCTCTCTCTCTCTCTCTCTCTCTCTCTCTCTCTATATATATATATATATATATATATAATCACCAGCAAGTAAATATGCATATAAAATCCCTCTTTACAATCATTTGTTGTTGTTGTTGTTGTTGTTGATGTGTGTTTTTCGTATAGATTCGTGAAAATTTGATGGATTACTGACTTGAATTTTCTCTGAAAAGAAAAAAAACTGAATCACGAACTATATCCGGAAACACCTGTCTCAATGAGGAAAACTACTTACCTTGCATTCGAACTGTGTTGCTGTATGTTGTTGTTGTTGTTGTGTGGTTCCTGGTCATAACTATGCCAAAACGCTCCCTGCTGTTTTGCATACCTGAGTTCATGTTACAGTAAGGAGTGAAGAAATATGGCGGTTGGCAAGTCCTACTAAACTCATTTTGATTTTATTTAGAACTATTTGGAAAGCCTTTTTTTTTTTTTTTTTACTAATTGGTATTTTTTTTAAACGGATGTGCTTCGTGAAGTAAACTGCATTATTTAGTGATTTTGTTAGAATCAAATGATGTATATAATATATATATATATATATATATTCATAGACATACGCATATATATATATATATATATACATAATATTATATATGTATATTCATTCATATATATATGGTATATATGTGTGTATATATGTATATATATATAATATATATATATATTATTAAATGCTAAGCTACAACCCTAGTTGGAAAAGCAGGATGCTATAAGCCCAGGGGCTCCAACAGGGAAAAATAGCCCAGTGAGGAAAGGAAACAAGGAAAAATTAAATATTCTAAGAACAGCAAAAACATTGAAATAAACATTTCCTATATAAACTATAAAAACTTTAACAAAACAAGAGGAAGAGAAACTAGATAGAGCAGTGTGCCGAGTGTACCCTCAAGCAAGAGAACTCTAACCCAAGACAGTGGAAGACCATGGTACAGAGGCTATGGCACTACCCAAGACTAGAGAACAATGGTTTGATTTTGGAGTGTCCTTCTCCCAGAAGAGCTGCTTACCATAGCTAAAGAGCCTCTTCTACCCTTACCAAGAGGAAAGTGGCCACTGAACAAATACAGTTTAGTAGTTAACCCCTCGAGAGAAGAAGAATTGTTTGGTAATCTCAGTGTTGTCAGGTGTATGAGGATAGAGGAGAATCTGTATAGAATAGGCCAGACTATTCGGTGTCTGTGTAGGCAAAGGGAAAGAACCGTAACCAGAGAAAAAGATCCAATGTAATACTGTCTGGCCAGTCAAAGGACCCCATAACTCTCTAGTGGTAGTATCTTAACGGGTGGCTGGTGCCCTGGCCAACCTACTACCTAAATATATATATATATATATATATACTGTATATATATATATATATATATACTGTATATATATATATATATATATAATTGAATTTCTCTTTGAAAGAAAATGCAGAAATTAAAAAAAAAAATTTTTTTTTTAAATAAATTCTAATAGGTTTTATGAAGAAAACGTCCGAAAAATAAAGACTAGAAAGTTGATGCGAAACATATGCTGTGTAGTTTCAATTATTATTTTTATAATCAAAATCCAGAAATTAAAAGAATTTAGAAAGTTTTTATACGGATCATTACTTTTGGAAATTATACCTTTTTTTCTAAATATGCGGTAATACGCGGTTTCTTTAATCAAACTTTAGAAATTAGAACTTAGGAAAGTTATGTGAATTATTACTTTTGAATTTTTTCCCTATTACTAATTAAAAGTTAAGAGATAATAGAATGTTTTCTCATTAAGAAATGCTTATGTCTCATTATTATTATTATTATTATTATTATTATTATTATTATTATTACTTTACAACCCCAGTTGGAAAAGCAGAATGCTATAAACCTGTGGGCTCCAACAGGGAAAATAGCCCAGTAAGGAAAGGAAATAAGGATACTAAAAGAGAAGTTATTAAAATAAAATATTTTAAGAACAGTAAAAACATTGAAATAAACCTTTCCTATATAAACTATAAAAACTTGAAAAAACTAGAAGATGAGAAGTAAGATAGAATAGTGTGCCCGAGTGTATCCTCAAGCAAGTTTGTAGAATACATGAATAAACATACTGGGATGGTGGAAGTGTGACTGACATAAATGCTTACTTCCGCACATGTGCGCGTGCGCGCATGTGCGCATTGGTATGCATAACGTAGCACATGTTTAAGATGACACAACGCCAACGAGTTGCGGAAGAAATGCTTCGCGTAATCCGGCCAGCGCTGTGCCAAGTTTGATATTTCCACATGGCTTTAAACACGAATGACGTAAATGTTTTCCCTTGGCTTTTTTTTATCCAAATTAATCAAGCAAGACAGGTGGTTGGCGTAAACTGGAGACCTCACACAAGAAGTTTTTCTTTACCTCGTTTTACTTTCGGTTGTTTTGTTTTGACAAGAAAGATTCGGGAAAACAAGTTGTTTTTAAGTGGCGGAGGTGACTCACGGAACATATGTTTGCAAGCGGGGTCCTCTTTTGCCCCAAATTTCTGTTGTGTTATTAATCCTCTATATTTAGAATAATCGTTTGCACACCGTGCTTGGGATTTATTAATCCCTGGGGTCACGGGTGCCTCCCCCAGGGTGATGGGTGTCCCCCTGGGTGATGGGTGTCCCCCCAGGGGACATGGGTGCCCCCCGGTAGGTTGACATTAAGGTCCACGTAATCATGGGCCATCTTTTTAAGATTCTGACTCATTACCCACACATCTCCTGTCATTACCCAGAAGATTTATGTACTTGTTTTTGTTGAAGTATTTGCACTGGTAGCATTTTGTGTCTTTCGCTATGTACATGACAATTACATTTGTGCATCTAAACGTTTCGAAGTTTTTTCTTGCTTTTTTGATTTTTGAAGATTTTAATCTTATGATGTTAGATCTATACGCTGATTGACATCTTTCAATATTAAAAAGATTTTGAGTGATATTGCATTAAATTTTTGTAATAAACATGATTTTTTTTATTTGAGAGCTTATACAATTCAATGATTTGACATTCCTCTCTCTCTCTCTCTCTCTCTCTCTCTCTTTATATATATATATTTATATATATATATATATATATATATATATACACTCTAGTCAGCGCTACGCTTGTTAGGTTGGTTTTCTGTGGGCGATCAGGCGAAAATCTCCCACCATCGCCAATCTGCACTGGGCAGCGTGGTGATGAAAACTGGCCAGACCCAAGACACAAATTGACATCTGAGGCCTTTGTCCGGCAGTGGAATAGAATCAGTTGCACTTGTTATTCTGTGTATATATATATATATATATATATATGCATAAGTATATATATAAATTTATATATATAAAATGTGTGTTTATGTATTTTTGTACGTACTATTTCTATGCTTGCAGAAATCCTAATCTCTCTCTCTCTCTCTCTCTTTCTCTCTCTCTCTCTCTCTCTCTCTCTCTCTCTCTCTCTCTCTAAGAAACGTGTTTAATGGTGTGTTATTGCAAATACATAAGTTCAAAATTTTTAGAAAATAGAAAATTCCTATAAAAAATGCACATATATATAGTAAAATATGTTCATGTATTTTTGTACGTATTATTTTTAGAAACTCCCTTATTAAATTTTCACGTAGTTAGCTTTCTTTTGAAATATGTTAGTTTAACCATAATTTAACCTATCCATCATGTACCCTGGCATTAAGGTAACCATACCTTGACTAATGAACGTAGTTTGTTGATCGTATTGTTTGATGTACTCTTCGTTGCTCGGCTGACCTGTGTATGTGTTCAACTGATCTATTTATATCTTTGCAAAGCTGATTCTCGGTCGGCTATTTATAAATACGGTACAAGGGTGGCGATCTCTTGTTTTTCGGGGGTACGGTCTCTCTCTCTCTCTCTCTCTCTCTCTCTCTCTCTCTCTCTCTTATTGGTTGCGATTGGTGTCAGGATTGTGTCACCTTCGTACTTTCTTTCAAATATAGTGCAGGATATAATGGTGTTTATTCAGGAGCACTAACTATATTATTCTCTCTCTCTCTCTCTCTCTCTCTCTCTCTCATTGGTTGCGATTGGTGTCAGGATTGTGTCACCTTTGTACTTCGTTTTTTCATGTATAGTGCAGGATTTAATGGTTTTTTATTTAGGAGCACTAACTCTCTCTCTCTCTCTCTCTCTCTCTCTCTCTCTCATTGGTTGCGATTGGTGTCAGGATTGTGTCACCTTTGTACTTCGTTTTTTCATGTATAGTGCAGGATTTAATGGTGTTTATTTAGGAGCACTAACTCTCTCTCTCTCTCTCTCTCTCTCTCTCTCAGCTGCCCCTGCCAACAGTCAAATAGCAACCAGGTACAATACAGGCATACAATATTCATCATAATATCTCTTCCACACACTTCCTTCCCTATACCGTATTGGACTTAAATATTTGTTTGTGAGTCTGTATTGGAATTAAATGTATTTTCTTAAGTCTGTGAACTGCAGGGCTGCCAGTTTGGCCTTTTTCAGGCCGAAAAAACCCCTTAAATTTGGCCTTTTATTAAATTGGTTGGCCTTTAGTATATGAAAAAAGGCAGGCCTTAAATACTATATATTTGGCTTTTTTCTACTAATGGGTTGCCTTTTAAAGTTGGTGTTGATTAGACGTTGGCCTTTTCTCATTTAGAAAACCTGGCAACCCTGCTGTGAAGTTGAACAGTTATATCTATCATTGCCATACGAGAATGGGAGTTAGAGTCGTTAGCATGGGGAGGAGATGGGATTGTTATGATGGGGAGCAGTAAAACAACATGAGATTGTGAATGTTGACATTTTTAAACGCCTAAAACGCTCGTGAATATTTTCTCGCAGGGAAAGTATGTAAGTTCATTCACTGGGAAGCAAGGCTCCATTTGATCTTTTCTTCGATGTCGTGAGTTCAGTTTATTTAATGTAATCGAGGTATTTCTTCATTAAATTAATCTGAAGGTTTATCAGGGAAATCTTCTTGAAATGGGTCGCAATTTAGAGTTGATTCATTGATGGCACGTGGTAAAAGGTTGTAGTATCTGAACGGAAGTGGACAATCACTGAGGTTTTTTTTTTTTTTATGAAGATGGTCTTAGAAATATTTCTCTTTTCACCCTTCATTAAATTTATAAACGGCTGACGAAAACGATGCTCTATTGATATTTATTATTATTGCAATTCGTCTCAGAACTAAGGTCAAAGGTTAACGATGTTACTGAGGTGCTAAGATCCCAAAGTGTGGAAGTCCTAGGTTTATTCTTTTATCTATTTATCTATCTAGCCAATCTATTTATTTTTCATAAACGAATTAGCTCGAAATATAACTTTGTGTTTCATCTTACTCCCAAAATCTTAGTCTGCTGTAATTGGAGCTCTCAGTAAATGTCGTATGTTGATCATATTGATTTATTTTATCTAATAGAAAAAAAAACGGGTGAAAGAAGAGTGATGACAGTTAGATAACTAACAATGATAGAGAATAGTTTGGAAAGTTAAGTATTATAAGAGTAATGTAAAGTGTAATTTAATCACAATTTTATATTCATAAAGGTAATTTTTTTCTTGTTATGGTCTTAAAGTTATTTCAGTACAACAATTGCCTATTTTTTTTTTTACTTTTTTTTTTTTTTTTTGAATAACATGAATCTTCCACCACTAGCTCTTCTCAGATATAACCTGATTCGATATTTGAAATAATCCTTCCATGGTACTCATGTTAAACACATACATGCCATTTTTGTCATCTTTCTTCATTATGACTCCTTAATATTTCCAGAACTTCACCATCTTTCTTCATTGTGACTTCTCCCGATTTCCAAAACTTCACCATCTTTCTTCATTGTGACTCCTTAATATTTCCAGAACTTCACCATCTTTCTTCATTGTGACTCCTTAATATTTCCAGAACTTCACCATCTTTCTTCATTGTGGCTCCTTAATATTTCCAAAACTTCACCATCTTTCTTCATTGTGACTCCTTAACATTTCCAGAACTTCACCGTCTTTCTTCATTGTGAGTTTAGATATAGAGACAATGAATTTTCAAAGAAAAACAATAGAATGAATGTTTAGGTGTAACAGGAAAAAGAATGACATCATAGGTAGTGAATGTTGAGGAAAAACATTCGGAAATTCTTGTTTGATTCTGGTTACGAGTTGGTTTCCGTCTTGGGTCAATGGTTTTGTCCCGTTTGTGGATAAATGTGTTCTCTAGGAATTTAAGTTTTTATGGTTACTGTGGCGTCTGTTAAACGTTAAGTGTCTTTTTGCCGTTTTTGTTATTATTATTATTATTATTATTATTATTATTATTATTTGGTAAGCTACAAACCTAGCTGGGAAAGCAAGATGCTATAACCCCAAGGGCTCCAACAGGGATAGAACACCAGTGAGGAAAGGAAATAAGGAAATAGATAAGTTACAAAAGACGTAATGAACAATTAATATAAAATATTTTAAGAAGAGTAACTGCTTTAAAGTAAATCATTCATGTGTAAACTATAAAAACTTCAAAATAACAAGAGGAAGAAAAATATATAGAATAGTGAGCCTGGGTGTACCCTCAAGCAAGAGAACTCTACCCCAAGACAGTGGAAGACCATGGTACAGAGGCTATGGCATTACCCAAGACTGGAGAACAGTGGTATGATTTTGGAGTATCCTTCTCCTAGAAGAGCTGCTAACCATAGCTAAAGTCTCTTCTACCCTTACCGAGAGGAAAGTAGCAACTGGACAATTAAGTGCAGTAGTTAACTTTTTGTTTGAAGTTCCCTAAATGTTTTTATGTTGGTGTAATCCTTGTGAGTTAATGATGGTGGTTAAAGTGAGCCTATATGTCTACGTACCGATTCATTATCAGCCATTGCCTGGCCCTCCCTGGTCGTTTCTTGGGTGGAGAAAGGGCTTGGGGGCTGATTATAATATATGGTCAGTCTCTAGGCCCTAGGGCATTGTCCTGCTATCTATACTGTTAAAAACCTAATTTTAATCGGAAATTCTCCGTGAAAATATATTATTTATAGCTGTATTTCAGTAAAATACAGGCGACCGTATTTTTTACCATACGTTGTTAGTATCTTTTACTGGTTAGTGACCGTAATATCACTCCTTTACGTCAAAATATTTGTTTATTAAACGGTAAATGCCTGGCAACATTTATTCCAGGATTTTTACCGTTTTTTTACGGAAAATATTTTACGTGTAAGGTAATATCACTTGTCCCTTCCCTCTGCCATTCATGAGCGACCTTTAAACCTTAAGCA